>NC_056733.1:1317921507-1318051507 GCF_019279795.1 Protopterus annectens
GTTAGTTGGTGTACATATGTGTATGGACCTCTCAAACACTCAGGGACTAATTTCAACAGTGACAGGGACAAGGCAAGGACAAATCAGGGACAATCATGGACACTTCTACAATATTAGTACTATTAACTTGAAACCTGTTGACAGATTCAGAGCATATGTATTAATACTTATTTTCTGAAGTTAAAAGCATCTATTACTCTTAATTATTGTCATTATTCATTCAAGTGTCATTCAACACCTTTCCTCCAAAGGTCACTGGTTTTATGAGTGATTAAGAGGCTGGCCTGTTATTGTGCGAATGCTGACCATTGGTAGGGTTGCCACATTTTCATATGTCCAAGATGGGATATATTCTGGATACACCAGATTGTTTAGGCCAACACATACCCACAGTCAGTACAGGGTTTAGAACATTATTTTCCTAGATGAGAGCTTATTCCTGTAGCACTTTAGTTGCTTATTCTCTTTCTTGTATGATTTACATATTTTACATTGAGAAATAACTGTTTTAGGCAACTGTTACATGAAATATGGTACATAGTTATTTCCTACAATCACAGGACATTTGCCATTGTATCATTCTTGGTCAGGACACACCTACCCATACAGGGACTGTCCCTCACAAAGTGGGACAGGAGGTACCCTGCTTACGTCAGCACCTTAATCACCCTATGTCCAAGTGCCACTATGTGAATGTGTACTGTATATTTTCTCGATAATTCATGTGGGGAGACGTGCATCACAGACAGGTGTTTGATCCCGGGTAGTAGGTTCTGCATGACCGGCAGGAGGCTGAGCAGTCTCGTGAACCACTACTGCACATACAACTTGTGTCTAGATGTCTACAGGACTGGACACTGTGTCATGATACCAAGTCTGATGTTTACATAGGATTCTTATCCCATGAGGGATATCCAAAAACTGAACAAGCAAACGACCTTCGATTTTTTTGGACTTACGAAAATGTGATAGGGTTTTACATGCAAGGGATACATAGTTTGCAATCCTGACACTGCCTAGGGTGACATTGCCTACTAGATATGAGCAGTGCTCACTTTGTGTAGATATGGCTGCACCAAGCTAGTAGCCCGAGTATGGCTGGATTTGGTGGACGTTCAGGAATGGGGGTGGGTTGTGTGCTGTAGAGGAGGTGATGGGTATTCAATTATGCATCCAGGTGTGTTGCAGTTGGATGGATCAGTTCCATCCAGACCATTATGTGGGTATGTGCCGGTGACGTTTCTGTACATGTGTATCGCACATTTTAATATTCATATGTTTGTGTGATTGTGTTCTGCAGTATGGCCTGTCAGGTTGTATTGCGGATGTGTATGTTTGTTCTTTGTGTTTCTTTCTGATTCACCCACTGCTCCCTCATACACCTCCAGTTCATCTATTGTGCATCCAACACAGTCTTGCCTTTGCAGATTATTACATTACTCATCCCCCCCACACCCATATTCCACACACTCCAGCCATCCCTTCTTTGGTTGATGGCCCATGGCACGGTCAAGGGAACACATTGCGTACACTACATATCTCTGGTACCTGTATGGTTGTGAGGACTACCCTGGCATTTTTCACCTTCCACATGCTGTACATCACGCACATAGGTACATGCAAATACTTATCTTTCATGACATGGTAGGTACACCCAGGTAATACCCGTTCATCTTTGACACATCCTGACAAGAACGGCTTGGACCGCAAATGGGCAGATTTTGGTCGAATGCTCTGACCATTGGTAGGGTTGCCACCTTTTCATATGGCCAGGATGGGATATATTCCGGACACAAATCAGATTCTACAAGACAACACATACCCACAGTCAGTACAATGGATAGTACTTTTGTTTTATGCCTACATGTTAGCTTATTGTTGTAGCAGTTTATATGCTCCTTCTGTTTCGTTTACTTGCTTATTCTATTTCTTGTAATATGTTGTATGTTACATACAGAAATAACTATTGTATGTGACTATTACATGCCATGTGGGACATAATTATATCATACGGTCGCAGGATATTTTACATTTATAATGGTTTTGGTATGGACACAACTGCCCAGATGTGTACTGTCCCTCACAATGTGGGACAGGTGGTAACCCTGAACATTGGGCTAGACTTAGCTATTGGCGGCGTGCTAACACAATGCGTTTCACTTCCACTTGGTATAACTATCAACACTGCATTAGAATACAGGCACATGATTTTAAATGTCATTTCTTTGAGAGATGGGGACTCATTATTCAGCTATGTGCATCAGTGTTTGCTTCTTAATTTTGTGTTCACAAGAACTGTCTTGCATGCTTTGCATATGTTTCAGTATCCATGGACACTGGCAGGCGTGATTACTATTGCAGGCAGACTGTAATAGTCAGCATTTTAGGTTGCACGTCAACAGCCGACATTTTCATGCCTCCGTGCGGTGCTTCGACACGCCCCACGCACTCGCGCTGATTTCCTATGCACGTGGAAGTGGCAGCAGTGCACCTTCATTAATATGCATATGGCCCTACTGCGCCATCTGCATGCCTCACGGTCAGCGCAAGCCTAACGCCGGCCTTGCGCCGAGCTTCATGAATCCTGGGGACAGAATAGAAATAATGACAATATTCCTGTACAAGGAAACAGAGAAACACATACAACACAAAGCATAGCAGTTTTCACTAAGTTTGAGCAAGGGGGGCAAGCCCCCCTGCACCCCCCACATGTTCCCTTTTAACTTGCTATACTACAACATAACTCATGATAGTGTAGTGAAGTGCAAGTGTATTTTGTCACTGAGGAAGACAGGTTCTGCTGAAACCAGTCTGATGATTTTTTTGGTGTTGCCACATCAATAAAACATTATTTTCCACTCATTTTGGTGCTGGCCTTTCTTTTTCTGATTTGGATTCATACTGAAAGGCACCCCTAGACATAACCAGGTATCTGAAATGGGCTTTTAAATGCCTAAGACTCTCTCAATGATAATATGAATTTGGAACAGGGCTGTATTAAAATGATCTTCCTCAGCTCCCAACAGATTTTTCACAGGACTCTTAAGCCATGTCTCTAATTGATATCCTGCATCACCTGAGAAAGAGAAGAAAAAAGAGAAAAAGGGGGAGACAAAACAAAGGAAATGTCATGTAGTATTAAACAATACATTTTATTAAGAATAACTAATTAGATGATAAAAAATATTGTTTCTACTCAGCAACAACATGACTATGTGGCATCCTACCATGCAGGAAGAGGTGGTAGAGTGCGTCTGCATGCCAGATATGGGAATTGTGGGCATTGCCAGAATACTTGGCCAACACATTGATGATGTGCCACTATGTATCACACACTACCTGGCAGCTGGTGTTTTAGTACCACTCCCTCTATGGTCCTAATTGGGCCCTAATGGAAACATGGGTGCAATCTATCACAGCAAGCACCCTAGAGAAATGTACCACCCAATAAAAAGGCATATGTAATCTGTGTAGAGTCCTGAGTTGACACTGGGAAGTATATGTACTGGTCCACACATACCACGAATATATTGAAGAACTGCTGTAGTATCCTCGAGGCATAAGCCTAAAAAATGCCCAGTGTGTGCCCAGTCTGTCTCTGGAAGGTCCCCATGGCAAGTTTAATGAGTGGTATACATACCTTATTCGCCATAGTGATAGGAAGACCACCTACTCTCCTAGTTCCCATCTGTGGGCCACACATGCTCATTAAGACCCTTACAATATCCCTGTCCATTCTAAATCTATCAAGGGTTTCCTAATTAGCAAAACTGTAATGAGTTTTTCTCTGCATATACCCTTGCCTTCCTGGCCAGTAAGAGCTGCTGGGCCAAACTGGATTTTGCTCAGCCAAGACAAACAGCTTACACCGAGAAGCAGATCTACTATAACCAAGAGAGAGCATCTTTTCCACTTTCAAAGTAAATAGAAAAGGCATGATCCTGCCATTTATAATGTATCTGCAGAAGGCATGCAATATTTATTTATTTTATTTTACATTTGTTTACCAGGCTAGTCCAACTGGATATATGTCCATTTTCAGTGGAGGCCCGGGGAGAAAAGCTCCGCTATAAACTACTAAAACAAGTTAAGCTTAAACAAAAAAAAAAAAAATTAAAATAATGCAAAATTATAAGAATATAAAACAGTATTTAAGAAACGTAACATATCAAACTGCAAATTGTAAAAGCATCAGAGTACACAATGCGGCTTGGCGTGGAACAGAATAATGAGTATTAACTAGAAAACTGTATTTCATAAATAAATAGAAATAAAAAATTGAGATATGTATTTATTTGAAGAGGAATTTCAAGAGGGTAGAAATTGAGAACTAGAAATAAGGGGATAAAGGAATCAGAGGGCAAGTAAGACAAAAAGTTCAACTAGGGTCGGTACAAGAGCAGAGCCAGTGGTTGGAAAGGAAGAGTTTTAGTTTAGCTTTAAAAATTGGGAGTGAAGATATTGTAGTGAGGTATTGAGGTAGTTGGTTCCATATTTTGCCAACTGAGTTGGAGAATATGGAGTCACCTGCTAAGTTATTTGATTGGGAAATTTGGATCAGTGTTTTGAAAGAAGAGCGTAGGTTCCTCAGATTATTGTAGGGTTGTATGAGAGAGGAGAGTGTTGGAGTGTTGTTAGGGTGATAAAGGGCTTTATGGGCAATAGTAAGTTGGTAGAATTGTATTAGGTTGGGTAATTCAAGCCAGCCTAGTTTTTAAGATTTAGACAATGGTGAGTCCTATAAGGAGAAGCTATAGCGAATCTGGCTATGTTGTTGTAGGAAGAAGCTAGTTTATTGAGATTGTGCTTAGAAAGATTAGTGTAGATGGTGGAAGCATAAAGAAGGGTAGAGATTAAGTGGGTTCTAGCAATGGTAGTTCTGGTTTCGGGGGTTAGGTAAGCTTTGATTCTATAGAGAGAACCAATTTTTCTGTTAGTAGCCTTAATTGTAGAGTTGATATGAGTGTCAAATTTAAGTTGGTTGTCAATGGTAATACCCAAGAGTTTAGTGGCTTGGTCTGGGGAGATGAGGGTACCATTATTGGATGTAAGTGTGAAGTTAATAGAGGGGGATAGGTGAGTGGGTGTAAAGAGCAATAGTTTGGTTTTTTTGGGATTGAGGAGTAGACAATGATTCGAGAACCATTGCTCTATAGTTGTGAAGGTATTTTGTGTGAGAGTGTGCAGCTCATTCTGAGTGGAGGCTGAAGAAATAATGGTTGTGTCGTCAGCGTATTGAATGCAAGTTGATTGAGGAGTGGCTAGATGAAGGTCATTTATAAAGATGGAGAATAGGAGTGGACCTAAGATAGAGCCCTGGGGGACCCCTATGGTGGTGGGGAGGAGATCAGAGAGCTGGTTATCCCAGAGAACTGCCTGTTTACGGTTGTCCAGATACGATGCGAACCAGTTTAAGGCAAGGTTATCTAGAGTCAGGGATCGTAAACGATGGAGGAGAAGTTGGTCATTGACCATGTCAAAGGCTTTAGACAGGTCTACAAAGAATGCAGAAGAAAGGCCGTTGTTGTTGCGGTTTTTGTTAATAGAGTCAATAAAGGATAGTAATGCTGTGCTAGTACTATGGAATGGTCGAAACCCATGTTGACAATTAGCCAGGAGGTTGTGGCTAAGTAGGTGGTGAAGTAATTGTTTGTGGATGCATTTCTCCATTATTTTTGCAAGAGGAGAAAGTAATGCTATGGGATGGAAGTTTGAATACTCAGTAGAGTCACCTCCCTTGAATAGAGGGATAATATAAGAGATTTTCCAGAGTGATGGAATAGTACTTTCTTTTATAGTTCTGTTGATGAGTATAGAGATGGGATAGGAAAGAGCTTTTGCACCTAGATGGAGGTATTCAGCTGGTAATTTGTCCGCTGAGGGGGTTGCGGGCTTTAGTTTTTGAAGTAAGGTCGAGATATAGGAGGTTGGAATAGGTTTTAGGTGAAATGGAGGGAGAGAGGTGGTTTGGGTAAATAGTTTTGAGGTATCAGGGTTTTGTTGGTTAGCTAGTTTTAATATGGCTGAAGTAAAGAAGGTATTAAAGGCATTAGCTGTTTGTAGTGGGTCGTCAGGATTAGAGCCTAGTGGATTTGGTGTGGCAACTTTGCCCAGGGATAAGAGCTTGTTAATAGAAGACCAAAATTTTTTTGGCTGGTGAAGGGAAGATTGTTGAAGCTGTGTATAATAGGTCTTTTTATCATGTAGGATGGCTTTTTTTGTTACATTTCTTTGCTGTCTAAAAGTAAGGTGATCAGCTATGCGTTTTGTGGTACGCCATTTAGCCCAGGCTTTGTTCCTGCTAAGGATTAGTTTTTAGTATCATTTGAGAGCCACTGGGCAGTTTTGGTTTTCATGCATATAGAACGCATTGGGGCATGATGTTCAAGGATATCTAGAAAGGTATTATTAAAGTAACTAACAGCTTCATCTATAGGGAGTGATTTCAGAGGTGACCAATTAACTTGCATAAGTTCATTTTGAAACTGATTGGGGTCAAAAGATTTTTTGCTGCGGGATGTTGTGACTTTGATAGGGATAGTAACATTTGTTTTGTGCCTGATAATATATGTTAGAGAATGGTCACTAAGGTCATCAGGGAGAGTTCCTGATGAGTATTGTTGTTGTGGACTATTTATTAATATCCAGTCAAGTATAGTTTCTTTGTTATTAAGTTTGTTTATTCTTGTTGGGGAGTTAATGATTTGTGAGAAGCCATGTAGGTTAATGAGGGTAGTTGGGTTGGAATTTTTACATTTGTTCCAGTCAATATTAAAGTCTCCTAAAAGTATTGGAGACATCAAAAAAGGAGGATGAATCACAAACAGGTGGGAAGATGAATTATTAGTATTAGAAGTTTTATTTCATTTCTCATTACTGTCTCATTATTCCTTCATTTGAATAAGTGTATTGTAGGTCATTGTGGGTAAGCTTATATGGCCTCTATGAATAGAGCTATAGCTGCACTAATGAACAAACAATACTGATTGCCTTATTGCATTCATGTAATGACTATGAATACCACCCTTAGCTTTTTTTTGGTTGTCTGGCCATTTTGGCAGTGTTCTGAATCCATAAGTTTGTAGAACTCTGTGAATAACCTATTGGGAGATGGCAGAATATGAAAAGCAGTGCTAAACACTTTGAATGTTAAGAGTTTTTTGATTATATAAAATATTTTCATAAGTGTATCTTGTGATTTACACAAACAACAATAATACAAGCCCTTCCTTGCCATCTATGCTAACCCTAGCCCTAACCCTAACCCTAACCGAAACCCTAACCCTAATCCTACCCTAACCTTAATCCTATACATTTCATTACTAAAAACCTTTCTGTAATTTAACATCGTGAAGATGCCACTTGATCTTGATTTTGTAGTCAGGATGTATAATATATTTTCAGTCAGATAAAATTGTTAGATGTTTTGTGATTTGATATTATAAGTCTTCAGTGTTTTCTGCTTTCTTTGTTTTTTAAGTTATTTTGAGGTTCAATTTTTTGATATTTTAGATATATATATATATATATATATATAAGAAGATTGCTATAGGCATATATATATATATATATATATATATATATATATATATATATATATATATATATATATGTATATATATATACACACAATTATGGTATGAATGATAGAATGTATTTAATGCCCAGTACAAGACATCAGCAGAAATGAGTCCTAATAATAATATTATTGAAAATCCTAAACACTGAACCTGCAAAAGTTCACAAATGGAAAACAATTTTTTCATGACTTTTACATGAAAACAACTCCATAACATTAAACTCCAATTAGATTTTAATGTAAGGTCTAGTGTTAAGGCTAGGGCTAGGGGCTAGATAGGGTTAGCATGCATTACTAAGGTGAGCAGGGGGGGGGCAAAGCCTCGCTGCTCACCTTAGTAATGGTGGCTAACCTTAGCCCTGCTTGTAACCCTAATTCTATACCTTTCCTTAGAAAATCAATTACTGTAACACTACCACTATAGAAACCAGATGCAGATGCACACTCATGCAACAACATACACATACTTTAAACACTAGAGCTATCCTCTCACTTAATCCTAACTCTAACCCTAATTCCCATACACTCACACATACACACTATCGCTATGCTCTTACCTAATCCTTATCCTTACCAGCATTCACACACACACTCACACACACGCCCACAGGCACACACACACACACACACACACACACACACACACACACACACACACACACACACACACACACACACACACACACACACACACACACACACACACACACACACACACACACACACACACACACACACACACACACACACACACACACACACACACACACACACACACACACACACACACACACACACACACACACACACACACACACACACACACACACACACAGGCACACGCACACACCCAAACACACACACTAAAGCTGTGTCCTTACCTAGCCCTTACCCTAACCCTAACCAACATACCCTTGCATACAAGCATACACACACACACACACACACACACACACACACACACACACACACACACACACACACACACACACACACACTAAAGCTCTGCCCTTACCTAACCCTGCCTCTGTCTCTAACCCTCCAAGAAATGCTCAGTGACACTCCCACGCTTACCCAAACCCCACTTACCGTTTTTGGTTAAACAGACGTTTGAAAATCCAAATTCCAAAAGTACACCAATTCCGATATTCAGCAATTTGGACCACTCTCATTTATTAAAACAAATGTAAGCTTGATAAATTGGAGCGTAATCATATATATATATATATATATATATATTTACACAAACAAGATATATAAACATATGTATATTTAAATAGCTATATACAGATCTATACACACCCACACACACACACACACACACACACACACACACACACACACACACACACACACACATACACAGAAGACAGATCAAACTGTGGTGTTTTTAGGGGTAATAAAAAAGTTTTTATCAGTTTCAGACAGTGAAAAAAATAAAGTTGCATCAACACAAAATCCCTGTACAGCTTTTTCTGCTATTTATGTTAAAATGTCAAATATAAAGCAATCTTCTGTTCAAGCTAATATAACCTTCTCTGGATACAGTAAAATAAGCGTTTCCCAAAACAATAGTTCTACAAAATATTGAAATGCTAGGTAGGCTAGGTTCCAACGGCAATAAAGACCTGTCCAAACTCCAATAATAAAAAAATAACAGACTGGATTTATTAAGAAGATTTTTCATATATATGATGGATTTAGCGCTTTCGTCCACAAACAGTGGACTTCTTCAAAATCAATAAGATGCACTGTTAATCACAAATAAATAAGCACAACTTACCAATCACAATAGTCTTGTAAATTCAAACACAATGACATCATCTCATGAATGAACATATATATGTAAAATCTTCTTAATAAATCCAGTCTGTTATATTTTTATTATTGGAGTTTGGACAGGTCTTTATTGCTGTTGGAACCTAGCCTACTTAGTGTTGCAACATTTTACTTTGTGGAACTAATATAAACTTGCATGTTCCAAATGAACTTGTCCAATACACAGTGCATTCAACTTCAGGCTCACAATCAGTTTCCAACCCTAAACAACACGTGTGTGTGTGTGTGTGTGTGTGTGTGTGTGTGTGTGTGTGTGTGTGTGTGTGTGTGTGTGTGCGCGTGCGCGTGTGCGCGTGTGTGTGTGTGTGTGTGTGTGTGTGTGTGTGCGCGTGTGCGTGTGTGCGTGTGTGTGTGTGTGTGTGTGTGTGTGTTATTGCTATTGTTGCTGTTATATACAGAATGTGTGCCTAAGCTGTCTTGTGTAGTGTTAGTGTTGCAGAAAAGTTTTTTTAGGTACAGTGTCAGATTAGTTTTTTTAAGGTACAGTGTCAGATTAGGGTTAGCGTGCATTAGTAAAGTGGTGCAGGCAGGTATTTACTGCATTACTCATTAGTATATTTCATTAGTTAGTTAACAAATTTTCACTGTTTACCTTAGTATATGTTTTATCACATTTGAAGTTGTATTTCAAATACTGTTATTGTTATTGTGTTTATTCTGTTTTACTGTTTGTATTTGCTATCCTGTTAATAGACGTATTTAGAGTCACAAGTCACTCAGTTATTTGTTTCATTATTGCAGTCCATCTTTATTTATTTTTATTTATTTGCATTTGTTTACCGGGATGGTCCACTGGGCCAAAAAGTGCCTATTTTCAGTGAGTTGTACAAACAACAACAAATGTAGCAACTACAAGAGCTGACAATGAAATAGTTTTTTAACAAAATAAAATTAGGCAATGAGGTTTGTCTGTGTCTTTCGGCTTTTCCCGGTTAGGGGTTGCCACAGCGGAACTCCGGTCTGCTAATGATTGGTAGTTGATTTTTACGTACCGAGTTACCAGCTCTGATGCACAACCTTCAACGAAGGCACACCCATTCATGCATGTCTCCATGCAGAAGACACTCTAGCTGAGAATCAAACCAGACAGCATCTTACTGTGAGACGACAATGCTACCGCAGCACCACCACCACTCGCAATGAGGTAATACAGTTATAAATAAGACTCTCTACTGATTATACTAGTATAAGTAATATTTATTTATTTATGTATTTATTTATTTATTTTACATTTGTTGACTGGGATAGTACAACTGGATATACATCCATTTTCAGCGGAGGCCTGGGGAGAAAAGCTCCAAGATAATAATACACATTGAATATTTAGTAAATGCTAGTTTCAAGCAGATTACAGTCATAAGCAATACCAGCATTTAGCACATATAGTACTGACTTATTATAAAACACTTTACAAAACATAACTATTTTCAAAGTTATATATATACATAACATTACATTCAGGTTTAAGACACATTGAGCAGCAGTTATACAATTGACCCTTCCTGAACTGGTGTGGTAGAAAAAAGTTAGAAGTAGTTGAAGGTAAGGCACCTAAGTAATAGAGAGGTCATTAGTCCAGGTTAGTGCAAGGACATAACCAATGAGTTTTAAAGTATTTCTTGAGTTTGTTTTTGAATCGAGTTAGTAAGGGTTCTAGGATCAAGTCAGCTGGGAGTCTGTTCCATGTTTTCCAACAGAGTTGACAAACAGAGAGTCCCCAGCTGAGTAGTTGGATTTGTATGTTTGAACTAGGAGTCTAATGGATGATCGCAGTGGCCGGGTGCTGGTCTAGGGGCTGATAATATTTTTTAGTGTAGGTGTATTTCCTGGTTGGTAAAGGACTTTATGTGCCACTATTAGCTGGTTAAACTTCAGTAGTCCAGGCAGTTCAAACCATCCTAGGCGATTTAAGTTGTGACAGTGGTGTGTCTGGTAGGCTGTGCCAGTAGCAAATCTGGCAATGTGGTTATAGCAGGATGATAGTTTATTAAGATATGTTTTGTTTAAGTTGGAGAAAAGAGGTGAGGCGTAGAGAAGAGTTGATAGTAGATGGGAATGGGCAATTGCAGTTCTAGCAAGTGGGGTAAGGAAAGGTTTGATTCTGTAAAGAGAGCCAAGTTTTTTTATTAATGGTTTTGATAGTTTGATTGATATGCACATTAAACTTCAGGTTATCAAATATGACACCCAGTAATTTAGTTTGGGCTTCTGGGGAGATGATAGTGCCATTGTTCGTGGTTATGTTGAAGGATGGCAGGGGGGTCCTGAGTGTGGGGGAGAAGAGGAGCAGGTTAATTTTATTGGGGTTTAGGATTAGATGTTGATTGGAGAGCCATTTTTCCACTGTATTGAAGGTATTTTGGGTTAATGTGAATAAAGTAGCTGGTGAGGTGTCAGAACAAATCAAGGTGGAGTCATCTGCATATTGAATGCAGGTAGCATCTGGGATGACTGAATGAAGGTTGTTGATAAAGATAGAGAAAAGAAGGGGTCCTAGTATCGGGCCCTGGGGGACTCCAAATGTGATGGGTAGGTGAGATGATAGCTTGTCCTGCCATTGGACTGCCTGCTCTGCAGGTAGGATTGAAACTATTGGAGTGCATGGTTGTTTAAGGAGAAGGCCTTCAAGGCATTTATAAGCATTTTGTGGGCAACCATGTCAAAAGCCTTGGATAGATCTATAAAGAGTGCTGAGGATAGTTTGTTATTATTGTGGTTGGGGTTAATGATGTTAGAGAAAGAGAGGAGAGTAGAAGTAGTACTGTGGTGTGGCTTAAAGCCATGCTGAAATTTGGACAACAGCTTGTTCTGTGTGAGGTAGTGCATGAGCTGTATGTGTACACACTTCTCCTTAATAGCAGCAAAGGATTACTAATCAAGAGATAGGAAGGATTAAGGAGGTAGGTAGGATGGAGAAGGAGTGAAGTGGAGGTGGTAGTGGGAGAAAAAAAAAGTCAAGTTATGGAGTGTGAAGAACTAGCACATGAGCATAGTCACTGTGAGGACAGATGTTGTTTTAAGGATTTTTTGAAGAGAGATATGCTGCTAGTGGATCTTAGAGTTTGTTGGAGAGAGTTCCATAATGTAGCAGTGGAGAAGGAGTGGAACATTTGGCCAGGGGAGAGGCTAGGTTTGTTAATCTGCAAAAGCATTTGATTCTCGGAGTGAAGGGGCCTGTTTGGGTGATAAGGTTTAAATAGAGAGGAAAGGGCAGAGCAGCTGGCAGGGCTGAATATTAGTTTATGGACTGCTGTTAGTTGTTTATATGTGAGATGATGGGAAAGTTCTAGTCAGTTTAGTATGTGAAGAGAGGCACTGTGGTGGGATGAATTTTTTCTGTTAGTGACAAATTTTGCAATTTTGTTATAGCAAGAATTGAGGTTGGATTTTAGACTGGCCTGTATATTAGTAAAGAGAGGAGTGCCATAGAGGAGAGATGGGAGCAGGAAGGAGGAGGCAAGTGATAGTTTTGAGGAGAAATTGAGGAATGTTTTGTGGTGGTATAGCATGCCCAATTTTTGGTGACCTTTTTTAATATTGCTGTGAATATGCAAGTCGAAGGATAAGTGCTCATCTATGGTGACTCCTAATAGCTTGGTATGTGTGACAACCTCAATAGTAGTGTTATCCTGGGAGAATATGGAGAAAGAGTATTTATTTATAGTAGTGGTCTTCTTGGGGGTGAATAGCATAAGTTTTTTTTTTTTTTTTTTTTTTTTTTTACAGTTTAGGGGCAAGATGGTTGTTAGTCATCCATATTTCAGTGGAGTGCTGACTGGTTAAGTTTCAGGAGTTCAATAGGAGAGTTGTCACAGCAAATAATAATAGAGTCATCTGCATACTGGATGACTGTACCTGGAGAGAGAGTAGAGTGGAAATCATTGATAAAAATGCTGAATAACAGAGGCCCTAGGATGGATCCCTGGGAAACACCAGTAGTAGTATTGAGGAATGGAGAGAATGAGAGAGTGTAGCCATTTTGTAACTTGTTGTCTGCCTGTGAGGTAGTTGGAAAACCAGAGAAAGGTAGAGGGAGGCATTCCTAAGTTGGTGAGTTTACTAAGGAGAAAAGGGTGGGATACTGTATCAAAGACTTTGTAAAAGTCTAGAAATAGAGAGGAGACTAGCTTCCCGGTATCCCAAGCTTGATTTACAAAGTCACAGAAGGATATTAGAGCTGTAGTGGTGCTATATTCAGGTCTGAAGCCATGCTAGGTTATTGTCTTGAAGATAGTTAAGGAATTGGGTGTGGATACATATTCTGAGGATCTTTGAGATAGCGGATAGAATGGTAATGGGTCAGAAGATGGAGATATCAGTGTTGTTTCTGCCTTTGTGCAGTGGAAGGATGAAAGCTTTTTTCCAAATGGTGGGAACATGGGACTCTTGAATGGACCTATTTAGAAGTAGGCTGACAGGGTATGCTATGGAATTTGCTGCTATTTGAAGGAATTCTGAGGGCAGGTCATCAGGGGCATTGGTGCATGGCTTTAATTTCAGAAGTAGTTTCTTTACTGTGGCAGTAGGGGTAGGTGCAAGAGAGAAGTTATGTAAGTGGGGGGCATTAGTAGTCTAGTCAGATGGGTTTGGATAATTATGAGGGAAGTTGGCGGTGAGCTTAGTTATGGTGTTTATGAAATATGTGTTGAAGAGGGTGGCTATTTCATTGGGAGTTTTTTCTGGTTTGGGACAGGGGTTACTGTTAGTTCCTGGGTGAAGAATGTTGTTTATTGAGCTTCGGAACTGCTTTGGATTTAGTTTGGGATGGTTTTGTAAAGTGAGGTAGTATTCTTTTTTGTCCTTAATAATTAGGCGCCTTGCTTAGTTGTGAAGTTGTTTATAGGTTATAAGGTCAGAGTTATTTTTGTGTTTTTTCCAAAGCTTCCAAGCTTTGTCTCTGGTGGCCATATTGTGTTTAGTAGCTCTAGTGAGCCATGGGGTATGTTTAGGTTTTACTCCTTTTAGTCAGGGGGGGGGGGTGTACTAGCCTGTTTAAGATATTTAGAATGTAGAGTTAAAAAAATTCAACTGCTTCATCTAGGAGAAGCGTTTTTAGGGGAGCCCAGTCAAAGTTGTTTAGAGTATTGTTAAAGGATGAAGGGTAGAAGATAGATAGACTTTTAACATTCTTATACAGATGCCTGTTTAATGGCGCTGAGGTGTTACGTATAATAAAGGCAGGTAAGTGGTCGCTGATACTATTTGGGAGAATTCCTGTGGTGGAGATTTTGTTGGGTCAGAGACCAAGATCCAATCTAAGATTGTTCCACAGGTACAATTTTTGTTGGGTCTAGTAATATCGATTTGCTGGCTGTAGTTGAGTAGGTTTATGATAGAGGGGGAGTGCTGTTTTGAGAAATCTAACCAATTAATATTAACATTACCAAGAATTATAGTTTCTGTGGTTATACTGTTGGATGTCCAAGTTAGGATATCCCCTAATATGGGAATATTGTTACCAAGGGAATGTACAGGACAATGATACAGAGATTTTTTGCATTTGCTTATTTTTAGGAAGGTTATTAAGATTTCAGCGGTAGAGAAGTCAGGTATAGATGAATTGTATGAAACTATATTGAAGGTGTTTGGATAGATCAGTGCTATTACACCACCTATTTTGTAGGGCCTATCTAAGTGCAGGCATATAAAACCAGGGGAAAGGAATTCAGAGTTTTTAATGTATGGTTTTAGCCAGGTTTCTGTTGCAGCGACAATGTCGAGTTTGTTATGTGCTACACAGGCATGGAATTCAGAGACCTTATTATGAATACTTTGAAGGTTGACTGTTGTTAGATTTAAGGATTTGAGAGAGCTGTGTGGATTAGGAGATGAAGTTGGAGGACCAGGATTAGGATGGATATCTCTGCATCAGGTTAGTTTAGAGAGCTTATGTAGGAGAGCAGACAGTTCTAGCTTTCTTCTTAGGCTGTCGTATAGGTGAGTAGGATGGTGTGAGTTGAGCTTACAATTTGGGGGGAGTAGTTTTGGTTTAAAGCAGAGAATGATGTCTGTAGGGTATAGGTTAGGTGAGATGTCATGGTAGGTACTGAAAGGTAAACTATGGGTAGAGGTTGTGGAGGTGGGTTTTTGGTAGAAATCTATAAGTTGAAATGGGGTAAGTTGTAATAGGAAGGTTCACGGTAACAAGAGGGTGAAGGGTATAAGAGTGTGTCTAAGTGGCATAGTGTTCTAGTAGGGAAAAGTGTTTTAGAGTTTTGTAGGTTATTGGATGAGGAGTAATAAAGAAAGTGTAAGAAGTAGAGAAGGTGGAAGAGGAGGCAGTGTGTAACTGGAGGTATTAGGAATAGACAATAGAAGCTGTAGGTTACAATGGAAGAGTGTGTGGTAGGATGTGATTGGATGGGAGATAATGAGGGGCTGGTCCTAAGGTGAAAATAAATGTAATTGAAATGGGGGGTGTGTGATAATGGGTGTAGGGCAGGGGAGTGGTGCGTGCCCGAGCATAGCGAGGGCAAACAGAGCAGGAAAGATCCAAATCACATACCCGCCGAGAAAAGAAAAACAATCAGGGAAGAAAATAGGAGAGTTGCAATTAAAGTAAGTTTCAGGGGTTGTTGGTAAAAGAATAAACTACATGGGAAGAGTCTTACTGCAACATGCACAAGGTTCCTGGGGTGTCAAGAATAATGGGAAAGCTAATAGGCCCTGAGGAGCTGGCAGGTAGAGAACTGAGTTCTACAGACCTGAACACTAGGTTAAGAGTACTGAGGGAGGAAAAGAGTTAGGTAGGGAATGGGAGAACAGAGGAAGAAAGCTTTTAATAGAGAGGTAGACAGGTTAGAGGGGGAGGGAAATCAGTTAAAGAAGTGGCTATTAAATGGGAGAATATTGAGTTAGGAACCCGGCTGTGTGCATACCAATGTAAGGAACAGTTAAATTAAATACATTTATAAAGGAGCCCTGTGCCAAATTCCAAAGTAAAGGCTTCCTTGTACTTAAATGGGATGTAATGGTTCCTTTGTATGGAACACCTACACTATAAGCTGGAGGAAGCAGTCCCTTGCAGGTAGAGTGTTATATGGGTTCCCACAAGAAGAATCAGAATGAGGGCGGGGGCACTGTGCAGAACACAGGTAAAAAGTGACAAGTGAACTGAAAGAGAGGTGAGAGATTGGAAATTAGAAAGCAGTACACCAAAACCAGCTAAAAAGTATTAAAACAGGCAGATACATCAATTAAATGTTACATAAAGCATCTAATATATGATATAGTCATTCAAAAATACTCCTGCATGTAGGCAGCAATGTATATTGCAAAACTAAATTAGTGGCACACTTGTGTAGCTTGTACACCAGCCACGTGGATATGTTGTTACTATTACAGTCACTGATTGCCTTTTATGAGTAAAAAAAACAGGAAATGAAGTGCAATAGTCAAATGCAGTTTAACATAGCATTAGAGAAAAAAATGTTTAGGTGGGATAAGTAACAGATGACTAATTTATAGTTACACTGAGGTAGGTCTATACCTAGGAGGCAGCCATCTAAGTAGTGCTCAGGGCACCTTTGGAATGCTATACTGCAGTCTAATAAAAAGAAATGCCCCAAAGCTTAGGACTACCACATTTAACAATAATGCCCCACTCATTAACAGAAATGCGTGGGGAACAGGTTTACTTCATTAAACGCACTGCCCATGCAAAACGACCATGCTTGAGATATGGTTGTAGCATTTAAACAACAAAACCACCTGTGCGATCCAAGTACAAGCTGTAAAACAATGTACCATTCACAAAGAGATATGCATGAGACTTAAATACAATAATATAGGCATTAACAATGTAGCACTTTGACATAAAAACACCCCTAAAATGCTAATAACAGTTATTAAAGCTTCACAGGCTAAAAGCAGGCTAAAGACAAGTTCAGGCACTTAAAATAAATCCAGAGACTTACTTGGCATGCAACACAGGACTGGGAGACATGGGAGGGGAAGACAGATATTTAAAAATGGTACCCGTATCTCATGAAGCCTAAATAAACTTGGTCCAGATGCTGGGGGTAGGGGAGGGGCAGAGAACACTAAATCCCATGATAGGACCGAGGTGCTGTGACAATCGACACCATATCGCACACCCAGTGAGAGAAGAAAAACAATAAGGGAAGAAAATAGGAGAGAGCTGCAATTAAGGTAAGTTTCAGGGGTTGTTGGTAAAAGAATAAACTACATGGGAAGAGTCCTACTGCAACATGCACAAGGTTCTTGGGGTGTCAAGAATAATGGGAAAGCTAATAGGCCCTGAGGAGCTGGCAGGTAGAGAACTGAGTTCTACAGCGCTGAACACTAGGTTAAGAGTACTGATGGAGGAAAAGAGTTAGGTAGGGAATGGGAGAACAGAGGAAGAAAGCTTTTAATAGGGAGGTAGACAGGTTAGAGGGGGAGGGAGACCAGTAAAAGAAGCAGCTATTAAATGGGAGACTATTGAGTTAGGACCTCGACTGTGTGCATACCAATGTAAGGAACAGTTAAATTAAATACATTTATAAAGGAGTCATGGACCAAATTCCAAAGTAAAGGCTTCCTTGTACTTAAATGGGATGTAATGGTTCCTTTGTATGGTGCACCTACACTATAAGCTGAAGGAACCAGTCCCTTGCAGGTAGAGTGTTATATGGATTCCTACATCATGAACTATCTCACAGTGCAGTCCTGTTATTTACTTTATTTCATTTTTACAACATTTCAGTGCAGTGCTTTGATGTGCCAGACTATAGGCTGATAATTTGATTGACTAAATGATAGACTAACTGACTGATATACAATGATAGCTGTACCCCCCTGTATGCCATACCAGTGAGAATATCACTAAAGGAGGACATCAGGCATGAGGATGTTAATCTAATGGTGCATGTAAGGCTGGCACTCATGGTAAGCTTTGCTCTGGCAAGTCAGACCAATGGTATGCATTGTGATATCATGGAACCCACCAAACTCTGCAAAGGATAATCATGTAATTCATCTGAGGGTATAATCACACTACATCTGTACATAATATAGCATAACAGAAATGTGCATTTGTTTGTGGAGTTTGTAGTTATAGGTGCATCTGGGTTATGGATGGCACACACGCACACACACACACACACACACACACACACACACACACACACACACACACACACACACACACACACACACACACATACTGTAAAGGCACTGTAAAATGCATGAATCCAGGAGCAGGACACTAAGTTGGCACAACTGCTGGCAGAAGTACATCTGTTCTCTCAGATATGTTAGCAGCAGAACTAACCTCCACAGAAACATCCCCAGAGATGCTGTTCTTAACAAACAAGCATGTATCTTCCATCCAGATACCGTCATAATACAAATTTATCATTCCTACAAAAAGGCAAACCTTTGGAACCACAAAGACTGGCATAAAGTTCCTTGCTGAAATTTCCAAACCCAGACCCCACACAGAGTCACACACACACACACACACACACACACACACATATATATATATATATATATATATATATATATATATGTGTGTGTGTGTATATATATATATATATATATATATATGGTTTATGATGAAGAATTACAATTGAGTTTGATTGAAACAAAAATATTAAACAAACTCACAGGTGATTACCATTATTAGTAACAAAAATGTAAGAAAAAAGTATTCACAAATGTAATCCAATAGGTTACATTTATGATTACAAAAAAGAAACACAAAAAATAACTTTTATGTTGGGACTTTACCCTCCAACCCTCAACATGGGGGCTCCACCTCCACTCCCCGGGAAATTTAATTATAGTAACTCTAGGGTCACATAAGCATTAAGAAAAGGGAAAAGCCCAGGAATTATGTAATGGTCGATATATAATGAACTTCAACAGTTAAATAATTTGATCAACTGCACTACCGATGAAAAACACCAGAATTTCAGCATACAAAAAATGTATGCAGTGATAACTCATACAGTACTTCTCTTTATGCAGACATCCTATAGAAAGGCCTCACTGAGACCAATGACTGGTGTCAAAACCATGGCCTTAAGCTTAATGCCATAAAATGTGTCATCTCCTTTGGTAAAAACTCAGTTCCCACTAATTACATCGATGGGAGCCCACTGCACACTGAAGGCGTTATAAGAAATCTGGGGATGCAGGTTGAGCAACCTCTCCTTTGACCACCACATTACCACTGTGGTCAGAAAGTCCTTCTATGTGGCATATCTCATTACCAAGAGTTTTGCATCCAGGAAGAAAGAGGTCATCATCTCTCTCTACTCTTCCCTCATTAGATCAGTCATTGAGTATAATGCCATTTGGCATGTGCCTCACTAGACACCTACAACAGCTGGAGAGGCCACAGAAGTACCTCACGAAGAGGATCTTAGGCATTAAACACATGCTACATGGACAGACTCAAAAGACTCCAGCTATTTTCTGTCTCATATCGCCTACTTAGAGACAATCTTTGCTTGACTTACAAAGCCATGTTAGACCCAGCTCTGTTAGAAATGCTACATCTAAAGAAACCCCAATTCCTCCGCACACAGGCTCTAGAGACCTCAACCTCATTACCACAATCAACAGAACATGCTGGAGAGACAGGTTCCTCCCCAGTGACTGCCCATGTTCTGGAATAGACTTCCCATACATGTCAAGCAGAGCACCTCACTGTCCCTCTTCAAGAGAAATTTTGATGAGTGAATGGGTAATAGAAAGTTCACTCTGGGGATCACTCCAGTGGCTCTACTTGATAGAGGCACTGGGAACTAACGTCGGGTGGCACGATGCCAGGCCACTTCTATGGGCTAGGCTTGTAAAGGCTCCAGGGCCATTAGCCTAGTATACACCTTTGAACCTATGAATATATCTGTATATCTGTGTTTCCATGAATCGCAGTATTTAGTCCTTCTTTGCTACCATCTTTATCACTAAAGTTATACACATGCTATCACCACATGTTCTCTACATTCCAAGCTATATATGCTAGCTTAGCAGTCTAGTACTCTCTACCAATACTGCATACTGTGTGCCTTCATCTGTACCTGCATCGCTACCACACCTAGGTGCCTTTACAGTAATAACATGAGACATGGATTGTGTGCCTTCACCTGTGCCACCTTCACTACTACACCGAGGTCTCTGTGCAGTAATGACATGAGAGATTAATTATGTGTCTTCACCTGTACCACAGTCACTACCACACTTAGGTCTCTGTACAGTAAAGATCTGGGGCATGTATTGTGGACCTTCAACTGTACTACCATCACTACCACACCTAGATCTCTGTGCAGTAATGACATGTGACATGGATTGAGTGCCTTCACGTGTACCATTGTCATTACCACACCTAAGTGTCGGTTCGGTAATGACACGCCAAACGAATTGTGTGCCTTCACCTGTACCACTGTCACTATCACTGTTTGGTCTCTGTCAGTAATGACATAGGACATGGATTGTGTGCTTTCACCTGTACCACCATCACTACCACACTTAGGTGTCAGTGCAGTAATGACATGGGACACGAATTGTGTGCCTTCACCTATACCACCATCACAATCACACCTAGGACTCTGTGCAGTAATGACCTAGGACACAGATTGCGTGCTTTCACCTGTACCACCGTCAATACTACACCTAGGTCTCTGTACAGTAATGGTATAGGGCATGGATTGTGTGCCTTCACCTGTACCTATACCTCTCAACTGGACAGATTTTCGCAGAATGTCCAGATTTCAGCCTCATATTTTTTGGTCCATTTTTTATAAAATTGTGTTTTCTGAGCAAATTAGTGGTAAATCATTAAAAACAGAAGTTAAAAAATAATGACAGACATTTGAGTTTCAGACTTCATATCTTTCAGACAATTTATGTTAATATAAAACCTGTTATTCTATCAACTTTCTAAGTTTGCAAGAGCAATCTTTAAAAATTGTCCCTATTTTTGGGCCTTTGTCCCACTTTTATTCATACTTTTGTCCAGATTTATTGCTCTAGGAGGTTGAGAGGTACGACTGTACCACCATCACTACCACACCTAGGTCTCTGTGCAGTAATGACCTAAGACATGGATTGTGTGCTTTCACCTGTACCACCATCAATATCACACCTAGGTCTCTGTGCAGTAATGATGTAAGACATGGATTGTGTGCCTTCAACTGTACGTCATCACTATCACAGCTTGGTCTCTGTGCAGTCATGACCTGGGACATGGATTGTGTGCCTTCATGTGCACCACCATCACTACCACACCTAGGTCTCTTGTGTGCTGTTATATGATGCTTTGAATGATCCATGTTTAGCTATAAATGGCAAGTAAAACACTTTTAACTATGTATGCATGTGCACTGTACATCAGGCATGTACCATGTATGTGTCAGTGATGTACTAGTCACAGCATCTTGGCCATGTATATCCATAGGTGGCCCTACACCTGCTTTCCACTTGTCCTCAGAGGCAAAAGCCTAAACACCTCAGGTGATTGAAAGACAGAAGAGAACTCACATACATTAGCAGACATTTCCACAGCAGAGTAGTCCTATTGGGAGTGACACCAAGCTGGCTTAAAATGCATAACACCCTAGATACTGAGATGACAAATGAACTGCTTATCATATTTGTATTGCAGAAAAAGGTGCAAACATCATTGTTAGGCCAGCAATGTGCACTGTAGCCTTACTAAGGATAATTAGAAATATGTGTACACAACTGTTATGCACTATATTGAAAGAAGGTACTATCATGTTATAATCCTTTATAAGACACTTGCATTGATATTTTGTTCTGATGTTTGGTAGGTTACAATTACTGGAAATTATTGCATTATCAGAACAAGTTTCTCAAAATCTTCTGAGTGCTTTACTATCAGTCATGTTCATGCCCCTTAACCTCTTAGTACAAGAAATCTGGACAAAGCCTAAAATAATTGTGTGACAAAGCCCCAAAAATAGGGTCAGGTCTTAAATATTAGTCTTGCAAATTTAGAAAACTACTGGAACAATATATTTACATGAACATGCATTTTTTTGAAGGATATGAAGTTTGAAACTCAAATGTACGCTAGTATTTAGTGTCCTCAAGCCTCAGTGATTTTTCAGAAAACCACAAATATGAGGAACAAATTAAAATATGTGGCAATATCTTGACAGTTCTGAGTTATGGTCATGTGCCATGTAAATTAACTATGGCTTCTCCTATAATCCACTTACAGACTGTACTCTGAGAAACTGTTGGTTGTTGCTAATCAAAGACTCATTTCTATAATAATCCATCTGCAAACCTTACAATAAGCACTTGTGCAGAGAGTTTACCCCTCTGCACCCCCCCATGTGGTATAACTTCCCCAGACACTCGTTTACTTATTTATAAATACATATACCGGCACACACGTGTGTATCATCATTGACCAACAACACAAATGACTTGACACACAGAGGAGAGACATAAACTGAGCAACAACACAAATGTGTGACATACAAAATGAATGAATCAAAAAACATCAACTTCTCTCCCATCATCAGTAAACCTCAGCTATAAAACCTAGATCAGGCATTGTCTGAATAGTGGTACTGTTAGAAAAAAGGGTTTTTAGTAATTTAATGTGCAGAGTTAGGTTTAGAGACAGGGGTGAGGTTGCAGTCAGTCCTCCATCCACTTTGATCATGTTTGCCAACCCTAACCCTACATGTTACATTACTATAATCCCTTTCTCTAACAGTACCACTAATCAACACAAAAGGACACAAAGGATGCATAGCATCAAACAGGCACAACACTAAACCTATTCCCTTGCTTACCCTAAGCTAAAACTACTTCCCCAAACATTTGCACATATACACTACCTGGTATAAAGCAATCTTGCACATTTTCACAACTACCACCTGTTCAAACTTTCATTTTCCTGCACACTCCTATATAGCTATACTATATAAAACATGAATTCAACCAGATGTAAAACACTGACAATAATACATTTATGCTGTACTGCTGAGCTCCAAAAAAGGATTACAAATGGCATGTCTGCAGTTAGTTGGGTTTGACTATATAGGCATGAATGCACCAGAAAAAAACTTAAAAAAATGAAAGTGTGAAAAGTCATAAGCATTCAGAAAACATGCAGCTGAAACAGTGGTATGTCTTTAAGAGCCTATACCCCAAGTTTCTCCTCTACATGAGATTGAATGTATTACATGGGGAAGACTCTAGCTCAACTGGATCTTTCTTGGAGTTTTTATTGAATGTTTATTGAGTGAGATCCTTTTAACCTTTAGCTCACATGTTATTTTGGATATTTTCCACTATTTGTTGTTGCAAATAATGTTTCTACAAGCCCTCTGTCAAAATCCAATTAACTCATTATAGCCTAGTGACAGCTCTAGGTGCTTCTGCATTTACATCCAACTGATATATCTAGGCATCTAATATAGCCTGTTCATATTTGCATTAATAATTTAAAAATTCTGCTACACAAACTATTGAAAGATGTCATCTTAAAGCTTACATGATGTGCAATACAACTGCAGTGATGCTTGACCTCTGTCTAATGTATTGTTGTTCAAATGCTATTTATGTATTTATATATATTGTTATAATTTGCATATGTTTCTAAATATTTCAACAACCTTGTAATGCGGACATAAGTCTTTAGCTTCATACAAAAGCTAAGAGATGGACAGCAAAATGCTGCTGACAGTATCCATGTAGTTTGAATGGTTACTGAGATATTGTAGCAAAACTCCTATAAAAACTAAAACCTACCTGTCTAGCAGCTGACTAACTCCCTAGTGACTTCTTAAAACCTGCTGCAAGCTCCATCACCTATCCTGTATCTATCCTAATGAATCAATCCAACGCAGAACAATATGTCCCAATTCGCTGGAAAATACCCAATATCATCCCCCTCCACAAGGGAGGCCCATCTAAAGATCTATCTAATTACTGGCCCATTGCCATTCTCTCATTCCTAGCCAAAATCCTAGAGAAATGTATCCATAAGCAGCTCCTAGACCACCTCACTACAAATAACCTCTTATCTAGGTCACAGCACAGCTTCCATCCAAAAAACAGTACTTCAACAACCCTCATAAGTTTCACTAACTATGTCAAGCTCCTCAAAACCAATGGGCAACCAGTCTCTACTATATTCCTTGATATGTCCAAAGCTTTTGATTTGGTATCTCACCAACTACTACTCAACACTCTAGCCTCCTTTAGCCTCAACTCTACAGCTCTCAACTGGTTCTTTAGCTACCTTACTAATCAACACAGGCAACCAAATGGGATAATCAACTCACCACACTCTTCAAAGTCTCCACTGGAGTTTCTAAGGGTTCCATCCTTGGCCCTCTCCTTTTTATTATATTCACAAATAGCCTAAACACTGCCACTGAATCTGCTTCTACCATTCAATATGCTGACAATGCTATTCTTATTTGCTCTGTTCCCACACCCCAAGAACTCCAAGATAAACCACAAAAATCATTTCTAGATATTGAAAATTACTTAAAAGAACTCCAACTCATCCTAAACCCAAACAAAACTAAATTAATGATCTTTTCCAACAGGAAATCCAAAGTAAACCCACATCCTCTCTCCATCTACTCCACTAATGGCGCTATAATAGAACCAGTTAACCAAACAAAACTACTTGGTGTCACAAAAGACAACAACCTAACATTCAATAAACACATATCACTCACAATTAAAAAAGTTCACATTAAACTTGGTGCACTATATAGAGTCAAGCCTTATCTCACTCAAAATGCTAGACTAGCCACAGCCAGATCCCACTTCCTATCTACTCTTCTCTGCTGTTCTCAAATTTTCACTAACCTGTGCAAGTCTGATTTGATTCCTGCCATAATAAAATAGCAACATTTGCTGCTGATATACTCAACAGGACCCATCATCGCCTTGTTCTTCAAAAACTACACCGGCTTGAATTTCCCACTATGTTATTGTTCAGTCAGTTTACCATTACCCACTCCATTATCCACAAATCTGAGAACTGACCTGCACTCTCTAAGTTAGTGCAACTAAATACCAACCCCATGACCCTTAGGTCATCTGATAAACTTATACTTAAGGTAACTAAGCCCCATAATTACTTTGTTGACTCTCTCTTCTCCTTTAAGCCAACCAGTGAAACATAATACCCCAGAATATCCTAAAAAACACAGATAGTCATAGCTTCAAACAACTCCTAAAGGAATATTTTACTCAACAATGGCTATGCTCATGTAATACTCCTGGCCAGTTTCTCATGCCATCAATCAAATGTTTCTTTTCTGCTGTCTTCTCTTTCTTACTTCTACCAAATGAAGTACCACAATGGTTTATTTTAGTTATGTATCTAATGGGTTTCATATTACTGTCTGTAGTAAGGCTGAGGAAATTTAATGTTTTCTGTTTTACATTTTCTTTTTGTAAATTGTGATTGTAGGCAACTGTTAAACTTTTTGTAAACCCTTTGTAAATCTTTGTAAAAAAAAAAATTGTAATCTTTTTTGTACTATTATTATGGAGATTTTCTCCCCAGGTTTCTGGTGAAAATGGGCTACTTGCCCAGCCAGACACTACCCGGTTAACAAATATAAAATAAATAAATAAATAAATAAATAAATAAATAAATAAATTGTAAGTTGTTTGCAAAGTGTTACAAAATTAATATTTACAGTGTTTATTATGACTTACAAAATCCAGTTAAATACATAAAATCTAATGAACACTACTACTGTAAAGATTGATTTGCACTCAGTAGTTTACATTTCTTCAGTAACTCTTATGGCTCCAGAGATATGAACATTGGTTTGAAATGACAGACTATAACTTGATTTTGTCAAAAAGCTCAGAATTCCATCATTGGGAATTAAAAACCTACAGGATTCCATTGCAGTGAATGAGTCATTTCTGTTATAGTTGACTGCACTCACCCAAAGCAGTTGTTCAAGGCAATATTCACCCTATTTAACAAGTATCCCAGCTTTTATATTTGTGTTTTCCACATTATCATTTGTCTATACAATTTTGCACTTCCTTGTCCGAGTGTAGCATTGTTCATGTGCTACTGTGCTATAACATGTTGTGCTGTTATGCCTGTTCATTACGTTACATTGTGTTGCTACATGCTCTGTACATAACAGAGGCTATCATTGTGCAACATTCTGTAGATGTCTGCAATTAAGCTACTCCTTTACTGCGTTTGTTAGCGTAGTAATTTTGCATGAGTGTCATACTATGTACTGTAAAAGTCCAATATTCATGGTCTGCTAAATGTGCTATTCTGCAGAATGTTGATATTCATGTTGGGCTGTATGGCAAAAGTTAAGCTTCAACATCATGACTATCTCACTGTCTTTTCATAATGCCATAAAGCCATCAATACATGTATTGATGACCCCTGTTTTCTCATTTTAACACCCAGAGTTGAGCTGTCACATCAACAGCAACAATAATCTAAAGCCAATGTTCACACCATCAAGTAGCTAGCTCTGCTGCAGACAGAAATGATTCAATGTACTTTATATAATAAATGGTTTGTATGTTATATTTCAGTGTATTCTAGGATTTTCTCTTTCTTCATGTCAAAGACCCTGAAGCATCATTAAAATTCATGACAGAAAATAACTTGCTGAGAACTTCTGCACATCTGTTATTCCTTACTTTATTGACTGTGACCCTTTTATCTTCAGCAGTACCTAAAAGGTAGCTACACTTGCTATGTGGCAATAAAAGTACCTAATGGAGAATCAAATTTCTAACACAGAACCTGAAGCATAAACACTACAGCTGGACTGTATTTCTACGTATTTCTATGCAACTTCTATGAATAGCTATAATTTTGCTATGAAAAACAGTATATGTGCAATGTCCATTATTCATTTTTATTACATCCCTGATGCATTAGCTGATTAAAATACTCAACATTTACTAATGATTATGTAACATTGCCAGTGTCACTGGTAGAAGTTTCTGTTATTATGCATTGCTGTTATTTAATCTGAAATAGGCATCAATTGAATATGGTATAAATAACTGTTCTGACAAGGTTTTCTGAGCATACTGTACTATTCATTTATAGCTCAGTAATTTTTGTGATATTTTTCAAAACACGAGGGAGTGCTAAATGCTCAGATTAGGGAATATAGACCTCCTTTTATGGTTCTGGAGGCTTAGTCTGGGTATGAATACAGTTTCTTGTTAATTGAAGAGCAGAAAAGAATAGTTTATTCAGCTGTGTTTTAGCTCCCTGGAGAAAAATATATAATTCTCAATATTTCAAGTGTTTTATATACACATACATATGAAAACAAGTTTGCAATAACCAGAATAAAATCAACTATAATACACTAGTAAAGAGAACATTTACTATAATTCTTAACTAACTTTAAGTTGCGTTTGTATCATTTAACTTATAGTAGCATTAAAAGAAACATTTATTCTCATTGTGTAGTATTTATATATGAAATCTGTACTTGCCATTTGAGTCTGTTTTACTTTTTTCTTATGCAGGAGGTTGTTATATGTTCAGTCAGATCATCATATTTTCCATCAAAACGTGGAAGTCCCCTGTTGTGTTCACTTTCTGTGTCAATACATTTTACATGCAGAGAGGAAATTATGTCACAGTACCAGCAACAAGTATACTGACCCTTTTCACTTTTTTCTGTACATTTTAGGAATGTAAGAATTTCCTTGAAACTGCTTCAACTCATCTTTTAACACAGTATTCATTTAGTAATTAAAACTGTAACTGTAATGCTTTGAATAATAAAGCTGAACAAGACAAGTCTGTTATCTGGTTTTCACCATACAATCATATTTAAATCTCATAGTTTTCTTGGTGGATAACAGTTGTACATAAATCACCAATAAATGTAATTCTTAGTTTCTTCCTTATATGAGTTACTTCAGGTGTTACAAAATATGAGCTTATATAAAAACCAAGATATCTCATAAATATAAGATGACAGTAGTGTTACTTATAAGCTTTACAGTGAGCTACTTTTAGCATGTTTGACTTCTGAGGGTTTGAACTATGTACAAATAGGCTTTATTAATTTACCAGTGATTTTAATAGCCCTGACATTGTTTTATTAAGAAAAATAAAACCTGGGATCAGAAAGAGAGCATGTGTGCGTGCAAGTCTTACTTTTTTTTTTTTTTTTTTGAAATCTAAGGAATGCAAATAAGGCCTTGATGATCAGAATGGACCACATGAGGCTTGTAATACCTTAGTCATTGGCTATACATCAAAATGATGATTTTACTTGTATGATTTGTTGAACAACAGATTATATTTTTATGGTCTTGACTGAGCCACTCCTGGGGGACCTGTACCAGAAATGTCATGCATTCTGCCATAAAATCATGGAAATGCTTCAGCTAAATCAGAATCTGAGAGTTAGAAGCAGATGAAGAAATATAATTTGTTATACCAAAATACACAACTTATACAGTGCAATCCAAAAAAGTGTTAACCTTGTGTTTTGTAAAATGCATTCCATGTTACACTGATTAATATTTATTTCATGTGTGCTAGCTAACTGGATAAGTGTACAGATAAAAAAAGAGAACTATTTTAGCCATAGCCCCAACCACAGATGAAACTTATATGTAATAAAGATGAGGAAATGTAAGCAATTTTTCATATAGAAAAGATACCCTGGTTCTACATAAATAAATGTAATACAAGTTTACCAATACTTTTCATTTTTAATCTATATAGATACATTGAACCCCAGATTCACTAATCCTCCGTGCGGGACTACTCTAGTCCTGCATGGAAGTGCCAGTCTAAGAGGAGGACGGCAGCACGCCATGCATATTAAGGAAGGCATGCTGCCTGAACACTTAATTCTACATGGAGCATGGATGAGTGCAGGGGGTGTGTCTGAGAGCAGAGCTCTCAGAATAAACAAAACACCAACCAAAAAAAAGGGATAAACATAAAACAACAGACGAAGAATACACTCGATTTATTATATCTCTAGCTCTTCGGCAAATGCTTCGGCAAAATTTGGCGAAGTTAATCTCAACCTCTATAGGTATTTCATTTAGGAGAGATAAAAATCTTAAAGATATTCTAGTACACAATAAATTTAGATATCCCACTAGTGTGCAGAAAATCAGGACTACTTATGTAAAGGGTACCATGTCTTGTGGCCATTGTAATGTATGTCATTTTGTTGTTCGAACTTTTGACTATATTAACGGTTATGCATTTTATGTTAATAATATATATAATTGCAATACTGAAGGTATTGTTTATGCCCTGAGGTGCCCCTGTGGACTTATATATATATATAGGGGAAAGTAAAAGGAAATTTAAAATCAGACTTCAAGAGCACATCAGGAGCATTATAAATAAAAAAAGAAGATAGCCCTGTGGCCAAGCATTTTATGATGGTTAATAACTCTAACCCTAAGGGTTTACAAGCCACGATTTTGGAACAAGTTGAAAAAGGTGTATTTTCTGACCAATTGTATAAGAAAAAATTGTTGTATAAGGAAAGCATTTTAATTTTGAAATATGATACTTTATCTCCTCAGGGTCTCAATGTAGAATGCAACTGGAGGCTTTTAATTTGATTTTTTAATGATTTTTTAATGTTTATTGGATAATTAATTGATGTTTATTAGATAATTGTCGTTTGCTATGTTATTTAAACTGAGCTGGGTCCCAAGAAGTGGGGAGTGGGTAGTGTGTACTTGTGTGGCCAGACCCGACCTGCATCCAGAGTAAGGAAGAGTGCCAAAGAGGATGTGCAGTTTGGGAACTATGGGTATGAAATTATGGGCCTAGCTGTGCAGGTGTTGGCTGGAGTGGTTCTATGTGGACCGCCCCAGGGATGTAAACAATAGTGTGCATTGGCCAGAACTGCCACCCAACGGGCAGCCACTCCCGCTAGAAGTCCCACTGCAGCACAGTCTATTGTACATGGCAAAGAATGGAATAACCAGATGTAGATGTAAAAATGTAGAGGTGTGTGTGTGTGTGTGTGTATATATACCCATACCTACATGGAGATATACCTCTCCCTCTCAGTAGTACAAATGTATACATACAGAGACAGAATATAATTAATTACCTACATATATATATATATATATATATATATATGTGTGTGCCTGTAAACATACACACATATATAGCTAGGATATGATACAGCAGTTAAGAATTACATATGTTCACAGGCCGTGCCAATGGGGATGAGGGATCCAATCAACAAACGAGTAACATGCAGCATCAACCCCCCCAGCTAGACAGGTGAAACATACAAACACACAATACAAGTAAACACACCACTGCTTCCCAGACTACAGGCAGGATACTACCAGTGGGAGAGACCTGCCAAGTCTAATCTTGAAACAAAGACATCAATGTCCCTTGTGGAGCACCCTAAAAATTGATGATGATCGGAGTCAGTCCCTGTAACAATTTATCTAACCCTAACCAGGCAGTGTACGTACACGCACTACTAGGTTGGGCAAGCCTGATGACCCATGTGTCGACACAACATACAACATGGGTCCCGAGACGTGGAGAGTGGGCAGTGCGTAGTGGTGTGGTTAGACCCCACCTGCAACCAAAGTAAGGAAGAGTGCTGTAGAGGAGGGACAGGTGGGGGAACTATGTGTGTGCAATTATGGGCCTAGGCGTGCAGGTGTTGGCTGGTGCAGTTGTATTCAGACTGCCTCAGGATGTAAGCAATATTGCGAAGTGGGCAGAGCTTCCACCCATACCTCTCAACCTCTTAAAGCAAAACCTCTGGACAGAACCTAAACTGTTGCGGGGACAAATAGGGACAGATATTAAATATTCCACTTACAACCTTAGAAAGCTGATAGAATAATAAGTTATGCATTAGCATGAGTTTTCTGAAGGATGTGGAGTCTTAAACTCAAATACTTGTCTTTATTTAATGACTTCAGTTCCCAGGTATTTGCCAGACAGGTGCAGATTGTAAGAGGAACACACGAAAATTATGAAGCAAAACTATGGACAGTCTGCGGAAACTGTACAGTTGACAAGTATGCTTTTGCCTAAAGGGCAGCCATTCCCGATATGGGTCCCACTGCAGCACAGTCCAGTATACATGGAAAAGTACGGTATAACCATATGTGTTGTTGCATAACCCACTACATAACACCGAAGAACACTTGGTCGCAACACCCCACTGTAGGCATGTAAGCCGATCTAGTTGGCATCACAAGGTATTATTGTAGTCCTCACCCCCACCCAGGGGTGTGAGTGCCCAACGCAAGCACCAAATGCAGTGTATATGCACAGCTGTTGTCATAGACGACATGGCCAGCTGTGGACCTTCCCTGCAGCCGTCCTGTACATCCCTGGATAATTACCCTACTAACTCCCTCATTTGTGCCCCATGCACACCACATGCCTATCAGTCACTGTTCCATTTCTATTAATGTTTAAGGTTACACATAGGTGACACCCTCTTCCCCCACTATATTGCCAGTATCTGGAACCCCAGCCCACATGTAGTACCTCAGCTGTCCCACAGGACACATGTAAATAACACATGAAGGAACACCACAAGCACACTCAGATCAGCACAGGCTCACCACCTTGCGAAACCCCCCCCCCCCCAAACTCACCCTCTATACCACTACATCAACTAGTGGAACCAACACCTCTTTTCCTGCCTTGCATACATATCCCAACATCCAACAAACTTTCTGTGATGACCGTGCCCTGGCCCAGCAATCAAGGAGCCTCAATCCTCACCACTAACACCAGGAAAGTTGTCTCATAGAAGAGGAAAGGATAACTAAGACACACAGTAAAGTACAATTTCCCTTAAGTACACACAGAGATCACAGTCAGTCTGGGGCTGGTTGCTCCCTTGCTCTCCAGGTCCCCAATAAGACTCCCCATTGGCACAGCTATAGGGTCCAGATCTCAGTCTAGCTGGCAAGCTAACCTCCAGTACCCTCTCTGTCCAACCAGTGCTTCGTGTCCCTGCCCAGTTAGCTGATACACCACACACACACTTTGAGAAGAGGTTATACAACCACACAGACCCTCCTGGGCAAAGGCTGGCCTGGCACAGGTTCTCCAGCTGTGCCCCTTTACCCAGGCTATACGGTAGTAATTGCTGCCACCACCAGCAAATAAATATCAGCTACTCAAAGACCCTTAAAAGGGTGTCAAATTATTACTGTGCAATATTATTATCCAATGGTAGTATGACTAACAGTCAAGGCTTAGTTTAGAGTGGCCTATTACAATAACCTCTATAAATATGCAATGTACTCTAGAGCTTATCTCTGCAGAAAGCAGCCACAGGTAGAAGGTTTTAAAAATATTTAATAATAAATAATTAAAACACAAGACAAAACTACTACACCAAAGAGATATCTAAGAGTTCAGAGATCACACAGAAACTTAAAATAATACAGTAGGACAGGTCTGATTTCAAAGAAAAATACCTAATTAATCTTTACTAGCTTTAACTATTCTTACAAGAAATTACAGTGCTAAAACTTACATGTGAGCATAAGGCAGAGTGCTGATAAGTGGATGTCCAAAGTCAAAATGCTTTCAGTCTCTTGTGAGAAATAGTATTTAAACATTACTAACAAACATGTTTGCTGGGTCCCTCCCCAAATGACATCATTTTGACACTTAGGTTTTCCCAGTCAAACAAACTGCATTATTTAGCAATCTAACACCTGCACAGAAACTTACAACAATAGAAGACATTTCACATGTATATTCTAACAGAAACTAGAGCAATAAAGCATCTTCCACATCTAAATTCTGGTCATAAACTTTAGCCTTAAAACAATGGGCATGAAACCTTCATCCAACCACACTGGAGCGGAATTGTAAAACATTAAAGAGATTCATAAGATCTTTTCAACTTAAAAAGACACTTTTGAAATACTTGGCTTGGTTTTTCTTACAGCAGATGGCAATGCTGCAACAATCTTGAATTTCACATTTTACAGTGTTTTCTTACATTTAAAAACACAAGCCTGTATTTTACATTTATTTATACAGTTGAAAGAATTATGTATCAAATTCTATTCGACTAGGCTGGCAGCCTTCGCCCATCTCTCCCCAGTCATAACACCTTCCCTATTGCTCCCCATCCAATTATTCCTACAGGCTACTATACAGTTACAATGTCACCCCCACTACCTACTTACCTACTCCTTCATTATTCCCCTCTACTGTACCACACAGGTATGAAATAACTACACCTACCCCGAATACCTGCATGTAACCTATCCAGAACTGTTTAACAGGAATCCAACATCACCTTAAACTGACCTTTGTCAACAGTCATACCTGACATGTAAACCTGACCTAAGCATGGATAATACCGACATGTTATCGTAAACTAAGTATGAAGAATGGGGGACGTAGCTATGTTACGTCTGTTACCCTCTATGAATGTGAACACCCCAGTTTTAATTGGAATAAGTAGCTGGGGTCAATGTGGAGCTCCACTCCCCGGACCACCACTGACAATGGACAAGCATACATTTGGATTGTCCCAGTTGACAAATGTGAACTAAATACATGAAGTTGCATGTGTGTATGCGGGAGCAAATAGGTGTAAGCCTGTTTGGCCGCCGGTATGCAATTGCAACACTGGTGAAGCAATGTAGAAGCTAACTCATTGAAAGATGCTGCAACCAGAGGTCAGCAATGCTGTGCTTCACACAAAGCCAGTGCATACCTACCTACAAATGCTCTACAGTGCCTTAGTCACTCTGTAGCCAACAGCTGTTGTCGTGGCCATTAACAAAATAATCTGCACTGCCAGGTTGCAAATCCCCGACACTGCACACTATAGTCGACATGTGTTACACTAAGCCATGGCAGATACACATTCAGCTGCTGTGATCGCAAACACATCATCCAGCACAGTCATCCAACAGTATAGGAAATGTATATAAGTGTGTAGATTAATGCCAGCACACGTGTCCATTGCTCAATCACAGTAGTATGAGCAGTCTATGTGCATCACAGAACAGTGCCTGTCCAATCATACTGTGAGAACAGTAGTCCTGCATAATACCGAAGGGAATAATGATATATGGTGCACACCGTGGGGGCGTGTGAGCGTGCTTCAAGCAAAGTATGTCACACCTGGGGCATTGGTTCCATGGAACCGGGAGATGAGGCTGGCCAGGTGTGTGAGCAAACCATTGCTACACAAAACCCTGGCAGGATGCTACCAGTGGGAGAAACAGTGTAGACCAGCTAGGTCTACTCTTGACACAACAACAGGTCTTTCCCTGGAAGGATGAACCAACAGTTGTGGGTCACATCGATGTCTCCACCAGTATCAGAGGAGGATCAAGGGAAGGTTGGTATGTACATGGGCTAAATGGATGAAGAGCCTGCAGACTCTTGGGTCGAAACAGTATACTGGAGGAGTACCGAGACATGCAGAGAGGAAAATGTGTGGAGGTGTGGTATGGCAGGGCTAGCAACTGGGGAATGGATGGATGTTGTGTATGTGGAGCTCAGGGGCCGGGGGAAGGGAACATGGGTATGACATTATGGTAGACATATGCAAATGAAGCAGAACAGCAATAGTGTAGTGGTCAGAGCATCCGCCTAACGCGCACGCATTCCCGGTTCAAGTCCCACTGCAGCACATTCTATTTTCCATGTGAAATCTGTATGTTAACATCACTGTGCTATATAACCTACTAAATTACATTTATATTTGCACAGGAGTACTGCCTTAAATGCACATGTGAAGTGTCATAATGACAAAGGCACTAATAAGCAGGTGTAAGTGCAAAACAGCAGTAGTAAGCATGGATAAGCAGTTGCAAGAGTGTGTACGTGTATTTGTGTGGGGTTAAGCATTGCCAACATAGATTAAGCGAAGTAGAAGTAGATGCTAGCATTGCTTAGCTCTGCGCAAACCCGCGCACACCCGTGTGCAACTGCTCAAATGTCCCCTACTCACTCTGTATCAGACAGCCGGTGTTCTGCCCGGCAACAAAATATACAGCCTCTGCAAGGCCCAAACCCAGGACCCTGCACATCATACACTATGCGATTTACCAGTAAACCATGACAGATATTCATACCCACTTATTTCACATACATATCATTCAGCACAATTGGTCAAAAGCACAGGAAATGTAGTAATATCACACCACACAACCTCTCAATGCATGAATCCCAGACATAGTGCGCCATAATGTGGGTATAAATAGGGATATCTGTCATATATTGCTCTAACACATTTAAAGCATTACTAGTTACACAGTTATATGTAGTAGAACACATATATTGAAGGAGATGATAAGTCTGAAACACAAACGTGTCGGCACGAATGACTGACCTCAGTCCTAAGGTCATCCATGTCAATTGCCAAGAGAATGAGGTACAGGCCACACATATAAGCCGAACATGCATGGACATATGGACAGATATATATCTGTAAATGTAGACAGATAGACAGCTATAGGTATATATATATATATATATATATATATATATATATATATATATATATATACATATATACATATATACATATATATATATATGTGTGTGTATGTATGGCTCACAGATAACCATATAACAGCAATTGTACATAGATAGATAAATAGGTTCAGTGTATATAGCCATATATATATATATATATATATATATATATATATATATATATATATAGATAGATAGATAGATAGATGTAGATATCTACATACAAACACACACACATATATATATATAAATACATATTCTTTTCTAGAGCTATATCAATGTCCAGTTCTATCCCTCTATATATGGGGGTTTCACATATATAATTACGCAGATATATATATATATATATATATATATATATATATATATATATATATATATATATACAGATAGACATGTGTATATGATTTCCACATGGGAATGGACTCCTGGCTCACTCCGTACAACATAACAGACCATGAGCACAGTTAATGTGGTGGGGGCACAAATGAGGGACACCTGGTAATTACTGCTATGTAACCCCCGCCAGACCTAACGGATATGCTGTGCAATCTAATATCCAGCACATGCAGTACTTCATGTCAGGACCCACCACAACACAGCTACGATGCTCCAACAGTAATCCAAGTCACCTGTACATGTCAGGGCAATATCTGTAACATATCATGCAGAAAAGCCATTCTACCACAGGGAATGTACAATGTTGAAGGGGTACACATTACAACGGTACAGATATGCGCACACATCTATACATTGACAATCATGTGCAGCTATATATATATATATATATATATATATATATATGATATATGAGATATATGGGTACATACACATATATACAGACAAAGGGTATTAGTAGCCATACATATGTAGAAGTAGTGTGGACGTACTGGGTGCAATGTATATCCCTCAACCACAAGCCCTGTAACTGATACCTGTGACATGTGTAGTGTGGCAACCAGCCCCACAAAGGGAATACTTACATTACACATATACCCACTCACAATTCAAAGGACATGACACGACACACAGGTATGCATACACAGGCAGCCTTTATTTGTTTACCAGACAATAATGTATGCCATTACTGACAGCACATAGAATTTGATGTATATAACCAGTGATGAGTGTAAGGCCCACACAAAACAGTAGATGCAGACAGTGCGGATATATAACATACTATGGTGTCCAGGCCAAGCCCTTCAATTCATACAACAGTAGACAAAGGATTTGCCTGCAAGATAAGTAACAATCAACAATATCAGATGTAGTTCAGCAGCCTCCAATTACACCCTGTAGTCAAGCCCTAGGGGGACATTTATTACTTGTGGTGATGTCAATGTATCTGTCACATGTATGGACCCCGACCAACAAATGTTGTGGGAGTCCACGTTATGACTGGGATGATAGAGTAAATGCTAGCAGTAATTAATGATAGGCCATTACCTAACAACCCCTAACCATATCACAGCAGGACAAAGCCTGACATATATGTGGAGGACAAAGGCAGGAACACAGGGCCATACTCGCAATATTGCTGTTACACACCCTGGAACTTGCTGGTGTTACAGGATGTGTTGCAACATACTCTTATGCAGGAATAAGACATCAGGAACACAAATGGATGTAGCCATGTAATGATAGCACACAACACACACACACACTGCCAGTGTAATATCCAGCGCAGGACCCGTGTGGTGGACAGACAACACATGATAGGTACACCTGTGTCCAGCATGAGGATAGGCCCACAGTAGTGAGCTATGCAGACAGACTGCATTCCAAGGTAAACTAGTATGTACACACACATGCCCTGTAACACCAGTACTATACAAAGAATAACACCACTCTACTCACAGTCTGTCTGTATGTCCTGATCCTCCTGCATATATGTGGCTGCCCTGAGTGTGCTGGTTCTCCTGTAAGAGGTATTTCTACCTGCTGTCTATAACATTGATGCCCACACACAGGAAGGATGTCCATCACACATGGAATGTACAGGGAATACGCCCACATGATGTAGGGATTCATAGTGGGTGTTTGTCATGACAGTGGTAATTGGAAGTACTACACATGTGTACTCATATATATATATATATATATATATATATATATATATATATATATATATATATATATGGGTATCTGGATAAGTACATGTCCATATATTTCCACCATATGTCCTGGACATGGAGTGTAGCCCTACCCCAGCCCCTATAGTCCCAAAGTCGTAGTGCAAGGGGATGTCAGGTATGAATAGCAGGTATATTAATAGACTATTGCTACTGTCATTGGGATTGTCTTCACAGACATGGCGTGTGTGGAAGGTGACATCTGATCATAACATATATGCCATTGGCTACTGACAGACATCCTAAGGATATCATTGTACAGTACCTGCATATATAGCAGGCTCGACAGCCATGTCCCAGCACAGGGTAGGATACACCTGTGTGAAAGTGCATTACCACAACCAATGTGAACACAACCACAGCCACATGTGATACTCTAGCATAATAGTACAGTATATGGACTATCTCTTCTACACCATCCTCATATGTGCCACTCACAGAATGACCCTACATATACTGGGCTGCTACATAGTTTGGTCTGATGGCTGTCTGTGATATGGGACATGTGTGCGTATTGCCCCACAAACATGTACGGCAAAATGGTACCATACAGTGGGGCAGCATGTTACATCAGATAGAAGGGGAGCTAGAACAATGACATCTACCACAGTCTGTACACAGGCCAAAGTGCATATTAACAATACACACACTGCCAACATTCACAATCACTACACAGACCTCAGTACTGTACAAACATCCACAGAATATCCAGGTTATGGCATGAAATGTAACCCCTACTGTACATGACATGTGTAGCAATCTGATATATCACTTGCTTGTTATCAGATGTGATGACACTATTTACGGTGTACAGCACATATGCACCACTTCATGCACAACATATGTACAAAGGTTGACAGAGGTGTGGCTGACAGCACATACACAGGGCCAGTATAGACATGTTGCTATGATACCCTCATAAATCTACCATTGTAACAGGGTTTGTTGCAACATATGTCCAATGAGGGATATGTAGTCAGTAACTGTCATGGCATTCACCATCTGCAGACTGCAATCCTCACACTACCGTCTGCATTCCACAGATAGATGCATCGTGGCTAACACATGAAACCAAAGGCACAACACTGCCCAGTCTGCAGATGACCCTGCAGATGGGGATTCCTCATATACATGGAACTGACATGCCAGGTATTGCGACATGTACGACAGGCATATCCAGACAAACCCTGTTGAGCCAACATTACTTCATATGCAGTATAGCAGCACTTACAGTCTGTAGTCAGGTCAGGCACATCCCCCTCCTGTTTGTTGCCCTCGTTCCACAGTGTATGTTGTTAGAGGTAAATCCCCAACCCATCTAAGATGCTGTTTGCCAAACAACAGTTCTAGTTCCTGCTCACAGTGACAGACAAGGGTAAACATCACCATGATGTTCCTAGGTATTGGAGTGCGTTTCCATGCAATTGGCTATGGGAATGTTACCACAGCTGTTCCACATGCAATCAGCTAGGGGAGGGCTGCAATTCATGCAGAGGCCATCAGCTGATCATGAGCATCACTTAAAATACACATGCTGCTGCCTAAGCAAATCAGGTGTGGGCCTCCACATCCACCAGAGAGGGAGTGGGGGAGGCAGACAGAGGCTACTACATGTCAGGGAGTGGTGGGAGGGTAAAACTGAAGCATGTTTGTGTCACACACCTACCAGCACAGGGTATCAACCCCCCAACAGCTATGTAGTGCTATCACAGTTTGATGCAGTTATTGGATGCGCCACATGGGTTATCTGGTAGGGAGCACTCAGAACATATATATGATAGTGAGTGACATCTGCAACAGGGATACGGTAGATATACAGTAGGTGACATACACATGCCTGTCTGCATGAACAGGTGCCAGCATCAACACAGGCACACTCACACAGGGATGCACACACATTAACACACTTGGCAGGGCCAGGAGTGAAACTCATCAGTAGTGGGATTGCCACAACACATCAATGTGTAGGTAACACATACACCACACGGGTCATATGGAGGTCGTATGGGCAGTGAGTATGAGGGGGTGTCAGACATCAGACAGCATGCTTCACTGTGCCCTGGGGATGTAGTGAGTGTGGATGTGGACATACGCACCATACAACACACACATGAACACACAGGGTGCCAGTTCTGACATGCATGGGTGAATGTCTACACAGGTGTGTGGTGGTCAACAGTACCAGCAGGCTATACAAGGGTAGGCGATGGTATACCTTGGCATCAGGCTACATGACAATGGTCTGCATTGTGGCTCAGGCCTGTAGCTTCTGCATTTGTCCACACAGGTGGGTATTGCATCCTTCATCCAGTCACCTGGGTGACTATTGTGTGTGGCTAATGCTGTGCACCACTTGCCATGTATGTGTTCCCTAGTCCATGACTTGGATGGTGTCAAGGATGTGCACACCTCCCACATGCATGTACAGTGACATGTGGAACTGTACCTGGGGTGTCTGGCCCATGCTGTTAACACAGATTATCATTAGATGTGCCAGTCTTGCCTACCTGTGGCAGGGATAGGTAATGGTCAGCAGGTTTACCCTGCACCTACATTGATAGCATGCTAACAGCATTCCCTGATGTCAGTGTCATCTGTCTATACAGGGCATGTTGCCAGGCAGGGTATGTCCATTGTGAGTCACATGTGAAGGCACACTGGGATTGCTAACTGTGATTGGCTGGCCTTGATGTCACATGTATGGGTATGGCTTTGCACCCCAGCCTCTCAGCTATTTACATCTGTTATCCCTGTATGGTTGTCATTGTGGTATATAGTAGGGCCACCATAAATGAAATAAGCAAAACCCCTCCAAATTACCCACAGGTGTCACACACTCACAACCACCTCTACACAGGATACAAGTTACAAACACACACACACACACACACACCTGTCATGTCTGGGAGTAGAACCCCTACCTAACTAGTTTACTACACTACAGCACTACGCAGTTATAGTACGCACCATGGACATTACTGAAGTACATCTTCCCCAAAGGTGTATTTCACAACTAATGACATCAGCAGAATTATCAAAGTAGGGCATTTGTAATGTACTGCAAGTGAGTAGCCTATAATGCATTGCTCCATACATAGACACTGACACACACACAAAGCATCCAGAACTGCCATGGACGGAAATGGAACTCTACCACCATTCTAAATCACACTACAGCAGTACGCAGTTACAGGACGCGCTACGGCGATTACTAGGCTATCACCTTCCCAGAGGTGTATTTCTAGGTGAGTGACATCAGCAGCCTTGGCAAAGTAGAGTATATGTATTGTACGGAGTGTGAGTAGCCTAAAAAGCATTGCTCTCTACTCAGTCAGACACACACACAAACACATACACTTGCCAAGTCTGGGGTTTGAATGCCTACCTAACTAGTTTGTTTTTCTACAGCAGTACACAGTTACAGGATGTGCTACAGCGATTACTAGGCTATCACCTTCCCAGAGGTGTATTTCTAGGTGAGTGACTTTAGCAGCCTTGCCAAAGTAGAGTATATGTATTGTACAGAGTGTGAGTAGCCTAAAAAGCATTGCTCTCTACTCAGTCAGACACACAGATTCACACACAAACACACACTTGCCAAGTCTGGGGTTCGAACACCTATCTAACTAGTTTATCACACGACACCAGTATGCAGTTACAGGACATGCTACGGCAATTACTAGGCTATCACCTTCCCAGAGGTGTATTTCTAGGTGAGTGACATCAGCAGCCTTGCCAAAGTAGAGTATATGTATTGTATGAAGTGTGAGTAGCCTAAAAAGCATTGCTCTCTATTCAGTCAGACACACACACACAAATTCACACACAGACACACAGTTGCCATGTCTGGGGTTCAAACGCCTACCAAAGTAGTTTATCACACTACAGCAGTACGCAGTTACAGGACGCTTTACAGCAATTACTAAGCTATCACTTTCCCAGAGGTGTTTTTATAGGTGAGTGACATCTGCAGCCTTGCCAAATTTAAGTATATGTATTGTATGGAGTGTGAGTAGCCTAACAAGCATTTCTCTCTCTACACATTCAGAGACAGACAGGCATGCACACAAACACACATTCACACAATTGCCAGGTCTGGAGTTAGTACTACTACCTAACTAGTCCATCACTACAGCAGTACACAGTTATGGGACGTGCCATGCATATTACCTGAGCTATAGCCCTCCCAAAGGTGTAATTCACATTGGATGACCTCAGCAGGCTTGTCATACTACTGCTATGGGGAGGGCAGAGTGTGCATGGGCCATACCCCATTCATGTAGGGGTTGACATGCCACATGCGGGCACACATGGGGTCATATGTCACAGGTACGTGTATACAGTTACTAGATGGCTACTTCCTTGTACAGTCTTGTTGCACAGCTGGCTCATGCACCACATAGTCTGTCATGCTGACAGGTACTGGTGGCTAGTATCTGCAGTGGGTTACATCCACACCTCAAGTGTTGGGGGCCCTTTGGCTGTGTGCCAGTTGGGGCAGGCCCGCATGGCTCCTTATCACGGTCACCCTCTTCCACACATCTATGGCCGTGTACCCGTGGCTTATTATAGTGTGTTGTCCTTACATATTTGTCTGTATTCCTATCCACTGTGTGTGCATGGCAGGAGTGGTGCATACTGACATGTGTCTCCACTGAGAACTGTGACTGCCAGATATGTCTGGTCCACTGGTGTTTGCAGACATGGCCTTCATGTGTTTAAGTGCGTGAGCATGCCCAGTATGGCCTCTCAGTATGTTGTTGACTGACATTGCCTTCATTCCTCTAAGTGTGTGAGCCTGCCCAGTATGGCCATCTGTGTTGCATGTGTGGATCAAGTCCAGGTAGTTTGTACATGGTGCTGACCTTTGTGTTGTACACCAACAGGTAGCATGCTGCTTCTGCAGGGTATCCATCGGTCATTTGGCATTGACTGTTGCTACATTTCTGCATAGTGGTGGGGGAGACACCTGACTGTTTCTACTGTTCTACACAGGAGTGTAGGGGGGGGGGCAAACCTGACTGTTACTATAAGTGTACATTGGATGGGGGGGGTGCACCTGACACTTGTACACATTTGTTAGGACTGTACTGGTATGTCAGGTACTCCATTTCAGTCTGTAGTCTTACCTATCCTGCTGGCTAGAGGCTTACTAGTGTACTACAGATCCTAGCTTTGTTTACCTACATATTAGTTTCTGACTTCCTAGCCTTCACAACTTACATCCGACTGCCTGGCCTGCTGTGGTCTGTCTGTGTAGGCCTGGGGAGGGGTTACCCATAGGGCACATTTAGAGGCCATAGTACAGCATTTCTTTGTGTTTGTCTTCACCTGTACTGCTGGCTGAGACTGCTGTTGGGTATGTGAACCTTCCTGACTGGCATGTGTGGCTCTTATGGACACACATATTGCTCAAGCCATTTCCTGCAGTGGGTTTTGTCATCCTGTGTAGTACTGGCTACTATGGTGACTCCAGTATGTGTTACAGATGTCATGATGCCACCATGGGTGTCTACTGTCTGCTGCCTTGACATTCGGCCACCCAATTCCCTTGCATGGTCACATCCATTCCATAGCTACAGGTAAAGACACATTCTACTCCATTTGGCAATTGGTAGGTTGATTGATTTACCTTGAGGGTGTGCCGGACTTAAGGATGGTGTTGGAGGGCTACCTATGTCAGATGCACACAGTACACTCCCTATACATCGTTTGGCACAGGTAGTGTCATGTTTGGCATCCCTTTTACTGTCTATGCGAGTCAGAGAGAGGTGTCATTCCCTGGGTCCCTACTGTGTCAGTGCATGTGCTATGTGTTGCCTCTTTGCCAAGACCATGGCATACTGAGCACGCCACCTTCTGCCTACTGGAGCAGGCTCAGGTTGTTCCTCCTCTGAGTCAGTCTGTGCATGTACAGACCTTGGCATTGGTGGGGGGCTGTGTGGCTCTGCCCCATGCTGTTCCTGCTGCAGCTGTTTCCGCAGGATCATATTGTGTAGCATAGCACATACCATTGCAATTTGGGTATATGTAGCTGGTGAATACTGCAGGGCTCCACCGGATGTGTCCAGACACTGGAACCGTGACCTGAGCATCCCAAACACATGCTCTATTATATGTCTGGCCTGTGCGTGTGCCTCATTATGGCATTGTTGTTCAGGTGTGTGTGCATTTCTGATGGGTGTCATCAGCCACAGCTCCAGTGGGTACCCAGCATCCCCCACTAGGTGACTGTAGGGGATGTCCACATCAGCAAATCTGTGGTACAGCTGCGTTAGTTGCCATATGTGTGAATCGTCATAGATTCCAGGGCAGCCAGCACACACATTCAGTATAATGCCCTGGGCATCACATATAACCTGGCAGTTGATGGAGGGGATGCCCCTGCGATTGATGTAGGCTCTACCCTGCTCACCGGGTGGTGCTTTGATGCGTAAATACGTGCAGTCTATAGCACCCACTACCCCAGGGTAGTCTGCTATTCGGTGGAAGAGACGCATATTGCTGGTCAACACCTCATGTGTGTTGAGGAAATATACGTGCTCACTGGCATGTGCTGACATGACATCCAGGAACTGGTGGAATACTCTGGATGCTGATGCCTGTGAGATGCCCATGATATCCCCAGTTCTGCTTTGGGAGGTACCTGTGGCTAGTATACCTAGGCATACACATACCTTGGTATCCACTGGGATGGGTTCCCCTCGACCAGTTTGGTGTGTCAGGTGTGGCCTGCACAGCTCAACGATTTGCTGTAGGAGGTCTCTGTCCACCCTATAGCACTCCACTATCTCCAGCTCATGTAGCCCCTGGTAGGTTACCCTGGGTCTGTACACTCTTCTCTGTCTCCTCACTGTGGGTTGTTCAACAGTATTCACATCCTCACCACCCTCAGCCTCTTGCACATGTTGTTCTATGTTGCCTGCTGCAGCCCTTCTTATTTTGCAGGTTTGTTTGTTAAAATGTCCCCGCTTGTATACACCGGTGGTGTAGAGTGTGGAAAAACTGGGGGGAAGGTGTTTGTTTAGCTTATTGTGGTATTCTGGACTGGTCTGGTCTGCTGCCTGCGTAATTAGCTGATTCTGATACATTTCACCTGGCAGCTCAGCTAGTTCTCCTTGATTACCTTCCTACTGCTGTTTTCCCTTCCCATTGCCTCCCTGTGTAAGCCTGTGTGCACGCCTCACAAACAGAGTGCTCAAATGTGCACAGAGCTGCTATTTCCTGGTTTAACTTCCTTTTTCTTCCTGTGAAACCCGGTGAGCGGTGAGATATCAATACAAACACACGCACATACACACACACACACACACACACACACACACACACACACACACACACACACACACACACACACACACACACACACACTACACTTCATCCCTTTTAAAAGAAAATACTTAGTTTATATTTAGCATTCTGGGCTAAACCTGTGGAAGGCAAAACATTAAATATAAGCAATGCAATAACATTAGAAATTTTGTAAAAAGTACAAATATAGTACTTGAATGTCCCAGTGTCAGAATTCATGGTAACAGTGGAGAATATAAATTTGTCTTCTTTGCACAATATACCTAGACCATCTGTACTCTGTCCAGAACCATTAAAGGAACATGCAAAGAGAGAACTTTGAGACAAACTACCAGGGATTCAATAAACTCTTTGTAGTCTTTGTACAAAACCTACAAAGGAGTTACATGTTAGCATGATGAGCAGCAGCACTAATTACATATGCATGCTGGGCATCACTCTCACATGAATACAACATTTTGTCGCCAGCGACAGTGTTTCCTGTTGCTGGCCAGGAAACCATGCAGAGCAGCACGGACACAAAAGAAGATGCACATAAGTTTGAGTACGGGCAAACCTGGTCTGTGAGATTGTGCAGACAGCCACATTGACTACCAGGCATGAAAATACTGTAATAACTGCACTATTCACACACACAAACGTGCAATTGCCTCTATCTACCTTCCTCCTGGTAACAATCTGCCCATTCTTGAAAACATCCTATCTTGGTTCTCCCACAACATACCATATGAGACACTTATCCTTGATGATGTCAGCATTGATTGCTCCAAACTCACAACTGACTCCCCCCAAGTCAGTATCCACCTACACGGCTTCCACCAACTTATAACATCTCCCACTCGCTTCCATAAAAATTCCACTTCCAGCTCCAACATAAACTGGATCCTTACCATTTCCCCCCGCCAATACCACAATCCCACCACCTTACCTGACTCCCTCAGTGATCATCTCCCTACCATCATCTTAAGACACTATTCCCATATTCCTAAACCCCACCTTATCAAAGACTGTCGAAAACTATCGACTTTCAATTCATCCAAATTTAACTGCATTCTCCACAACATAGATTGGTCCATCCCAAAACACCTCCCCCTAAACGATGCTGTAAGCACTTTCAATAGCACCTTCATGAATACTCTAAACTCCTTAGCTCCCTCTAGGAAGATCAGAGTAAAGTCAAATCATGCTCCCTGGCTCTCCAAAGAGACTAGGTCCCTTATGAAACAAAGAGATTGTGCTTGGAAAACGTGGACTAAAACTAAACAACCACCTTTTCTTCAAAAATACAGGCAACTGAGGAACCTTGCAAAAAAAAGCATACAACTAATGGCAAAAAGTTATACTATAGCTCTGCTCAGCTTAACAACAAATCCAATCCTCGAAAATTTTGGTCAACTCTCAACAACATCCTCTGTCCTAGAAAGCCCTCTAATCCCTCCCCATACCCTAACTCTTCCTCTCATGAAACAGCTACCCTCCTGAATAAACACTTTATCTCTTCCATCCAAATTCTGGTAACTTCTAAGCCAAACTCTGCTTCGACACCCACCCCTCAAGTCCCACTAACACAACTTTGTTTTCTTTTGAGCCAGTTCCCATTACTTACATCACATCTCTACTATTCAAGCTAAAACCTTGCTCTCCTTCCACTGACAATCTCCTACATTCCTCAAACTTGCTGCTGACTCAATTGCCTATCCTATATCTATATTAATTAATCAATCTATTCTGGAATCAACTGTCCCCACCCTTTGGAAATCTTTCATCACTATCCCTCTTCATAAAGGTGGAAACTCCACTGACCCCTCAAACTACCGACCTATTGCCATTCTGCCCCCCCTCTCCAAGATATTAGAAAAATGTATCCACTCGCAGCTTCTCAATCACCTCCTCACACACCACTTACTTACCCCTACCCAACATGGATTTTGTCCTCACAACAGCACCACCACTGCCCTCCTCTCCTTCACTCATATCATTGCAGAGGCCCTAGATAACAATAAATTCATTTCCTGTCTCTTCCTAGATTTCTCCAAAGCCTTCGATACTGTCTCTCATCCTCTACTATTATCCAAACTCGCAAATCTCCAGCTATCCCTCTCCGCACTTGCCTGGTTAAATAGTTACCTATCTGGCAGGGAACAATCTGTCAAATGGCTCTCATCCTCCTCACCTCTCCTTCCCATCTCCACTGGTGTTCCCCAAGGCTCCATCTTGGGACCCCTTTTGTTTAACATCTTCACCAATGATCTTTACACCTCATGCAAAGAATCCTCCCTTATTCAGTATGTCGATGACTCCACACTTATATCCATCTCAAATAACATTCCTGAACTACACTCCCTGACCCATCAGGCCCTACTATCCACTGAACAATGGCTCTCTCACAACCTATTGATCCTAAATCCCAAAAAGAAAAAACTCCTACTTTTTCTTCCCCGTTCTCTTTCTCATCACAAAACCTCCTTTTTTATTAGATCTTCTAACAATACAACTATCCAACCTGACACCCACAAAAAACTCCTAGGGGTCATTATCGATGACGAACTAAAGTTCAACCTACACATACTCCAATGTATGAAAAAAACAAACCAGAAACTAGGGCTGCTATATCGGAACAAAAAAATTCCTAACCCCTGAATCTAGACTTACCCTGGGCCAGGCACTCCACCTCCCCTCCCTCTTATACGCCGCCCCAGTTCTTACCAATATCCAGGCCTCCTCTCTAAACAAACTCCAACAGACTTACCATAAAATAGCCAGATTCATTACTAACTCCCCATACAACTCACACCACTGCATTTCTTTTAAACTCTCTTCAATGGCTTGAACTTCCCCAATTTCTGCTATCTTATCAATTTCATATGCTGCACTCTATTCTTTATAAACCCTCCTTCTGTCCATCTCTATCTTCCTTAGTCTCCATCTACATCCCATCCTGGACCCTCTATACTTCTAACCAACAATTACTTGATATCTACCACCCAAAAATGTCAGTACGCAAAATACTCTACAAAGGCTCCCTTACCTATGCTTGGAACAAACTTCCCCTTGACTTATGTTTAATCTCCCACACCTCACACTTTAAAAATGAACTAAAAGCTTATTTTCTCAATTCCAGAACCTGCCCTTACCATGACCCTACCTAGTCTTCCTTCCCTTTATGTACCCTCAAAAGGACTATACTTAGTACCTCATTACACCTCTCTCTCTCCAATGTGTGTACTATGCAGTTACATAATTTTATACAAACAAAATAATGGTATTGTTGACCTATTGAACTATATCAATGTAAAATTGTTACTTAGCTTCTTTTTAATGCAACTTTAACTTTATGCATGTAACCCAACATATGTGAATCTTTTTGCTATAACTGCTATTATATCAATATTGTTTAAAATTGTACTTGTTTAAAATGTACTACTGGAGCTTTTCTCCTTCGGTCTCCACTGAAAATGGGCCACAAGCCCAGCTGGACAAACCCTGTTAACAAATGTCAATAAATAAATAAAATAAATAAATATAGAAAAGTGTACTCACTGCAATGTACACTACAACAATTATTTGCAGACTGAAATAATACTTGGTGGTGTGAACAGCAAGGGCAAATACAATGAAACATAAATACACTAGGCAGGCAAAGTGTGCTGATTAAAATGGCCACAAACATGAATATAGGAATGAAGAAAGAGGCGGAGGGCATGTATACTATTTCAATGTACCCAAGATAGGATATGTACACTTCCAAGACAAATCAGTAAAATAACATTTATCACATATGTAGATAGCATTGTATGTACTGTTGTTTACACCTCCTGTGTGAATATATGCATATCATCTCACATGATAGTATATACATGACTGCCACACAAGGTTACATGTCAATGTTGATGAATGGCTGTGATATAAACATCACTGCCATGCTCACTGGAGAGGACGTTTAGCAAGGAAGGTATATACAATAGGGGGGCATGTGCATATTGTGAAGATCTGCAAAATAACTTGCTTGAATATGACTGAAATGTCAGTGTACCTCTCAACCAATCATGGGCACACAGCAACAGAGTCATGGAAAACTGTTGACAGAAGCAGGCACAGTCAGGAACAATTTTAAAATATTAACAACATTAATTTGAGACATTGCCAGAATATGCGAGTTTAAGCAATTATACATGTTCTGCAGAAACAGATGTACAACTGTAATGATCGCTAGTATTCTATAACGGAAATTCATCACCCCTTTTCCAAAAATAAACTGTCTTTGGAGGGGTTAAGGGGACAATGTTAAAGCTGGAGTTGAATGCAGGGGCAATCCTGATCAGCTGAGAGGTTTGTATGACACATAAGCCATAAGCCACACTTGCAAGAATCAAACTCATGCCATCAATGTTGTCAATGAGCTGTGTATTTACTGGATGTAACACAGAAAGACATATCACACATGCATCTTGCACAGCACCTTGAAGGGAAGTTTCCTCTGTCAATTCTTAATAGATATGCATAACAAAGAATAGTTCTGCATGACCAACAAGATGTGTGGAAGTTCACTGTTCCAGATGTGACACATTTGACTAAAGTATTCCTGGCTGATATTGGTATTGGTCATAAGGGTAACAGCACACACAAACAACACACTATTATGAGTGGAATCCCTACACACAGCTGTGTATTGAATGCATCTGGCACATGCAATAGCAATGGATATTGTCTGAAGCATTTGCAATTATATGTAAATTAAGAAGTGATATCATCGCTATGTCAATGCACACAGAAACTACAACAGTGCAAAGTCTGGCATTGATGTGAAAGGAAACTGTCAGTCTGATATTGTTCACATATCAAAGAATATATGGAGCACACTCTAGAAACACATGTCAAACCTCAAGACATGCTCCATACAATCACTGTTCCCCTGATATTGCCACGGAAAATGTTATGCTGCCATGAAATCCTGACATGCATGAATATGGGATTATGCAAAATGTCTAGTGGTAACAGTGATGTGATGTACTGTTACATCTATGATGCTGTACAGTCATACTATAGCTGTACCTAATATACAGTTGGACTTCATAGGTTTGTAGGTTCATAGAAGAGTACTAGGCTAATGTTCCAAGATCCCATAAAAGCTTAGGCATATTTAGCATGAGTTTCACAATTTTAAATAGCTAGTAGAACAAAGTTCACACAGTTATGAGCTTATGCTATATTATCTAAGACTAACTGCCTCTATCCCTGAGGGACATGGGTGCAACACCAGGAGTACAATTACCATTAACCATCCATTGATGTAGACTGCACTTGAAAATGATGAGGAAAGGCCTTTGCTTTACGTGTATGAGAAGCTTGTTACAGATAAGGGGTAGTGTCTAAGGGACCTTCTATCTCTCCAACCTGATTTATTATGTCAGATGCTAGGTTAACATCTTTGGAACAAGTGACCCTTGTGCAATTTGCCTCACCAATGTGTAACCTTTCCATCAGGGCCAGATTGGTGACTGCCCTATAGGCCAGATATAAATTGGCTCAAATTAGTCTGTAGTGAACATAATATACTGATACGGCTTTCAGTCTTTCCCCATAGGACTTGTTTGTTGCACCCTGTATCTTCCTTGTGCAAAAACTCTGGCGTTGTTACAGCTGTTGCAGATGTGTGGATAGTTACATGATTGTTCTCAGTTACTGTTGTGATGAGGACTGAGTACAATAGAATTATAATGTCCTTTTATCTGGATGACATGGCCATACTTATGAGTTGTGCCACATATAAGGGATTTGTCACCAATGGGAACACATTCATTAAACTTCTGATTACTATCTACCTGAGTAGCCAGATCACATACCACTGAATATACTCATAGGGGTGTACTCTCTATATTTTAATTCACTTGGGTGCTTGCTAAAAAGGGAATAATTATGTTTTTTATCCATTTAGTGTGTCTCCATGGCTCTGGCACCAATCATTTGCGTGCGTTAAGACTTTCTGCATTATATCAATACAGTTACTGGATTAAAGGATTGCATACAATTTGCAGTCATCTGCAAAGTTTGTTGGACAAAAGCTAAGTTTGCCTTGGCTTCCGTGAATTAAATACCAAACAGAAAAGGGCCTAGTACTGAACCTGTGGTACAGCACTGCTCACTAGCCTTTTGCTACTGGTTTATGACAAGTTGAGAAAGTTTTCTCTGTAATATCTGAGCGTGGAATTGTGTCAAATGCCTTGGCCAGGTCAGTTTATGTGGGGTGAACATTCTTTCACTCATCCATGGCCTTGTTGACCTTCTCGAAGAAGCTGGACTATATTTATCAAACATGATCTAGCCTTAACAAATCAAAATGGATTGGTTATACAGTCAGAAAATTAACTATGTTATTGTTGAGAAGGTTCTTGATGATTCCTTCCATTGGCTTACAGATGAGGCTTATGAGTCTATAATTTCCAAGTGTCAGGTGAGGGTTCCCCCTTGTTCAGACAGAAGACTGATGCTGTCCACCACTGTACAAGAAAATAGCCTGTCTGGAGGATGTGGTTAAGTAGGGATCCAACTGTGTCTGCTAGGTCATGTTTTAATTTATTGATAAGGCAACCTGGGATATTGTCAGGGCTAATTGATTCTGTGTTTTTAGCTTTAGACAGCACATAGATGAGCTGTTCTCTTGATAAAATATGCTGAGTAATGTTTGCATGTATACTTTGGGTGACAACCAGTGGATACAGGGTGGTGAAGTTTGATCCATATCTGTCAGCTAGCAGGTTGTGTGCTGCCTCCAGTTAAGTATGGGTGGTGCCATCCCTAACCATCTGCGTGCATAGCTGTGTATTCCACATAAGAATTTGTACTTACTAGAAAAGGTTTTGTGACAGCACCTCCAAACAAAACCTTGTGTATTCATCGTATGCTACACAGTGGAATGGTTAACACAGTCATACAACTGTACCTATTTCACATTATTAAGTCACTTGCACATCATGTGCCTATACGTTTATCATTGAAAAGGTGTGTGTGTGTGTGTGTGTGTGTGTGTGTGTGTGTGTGTGTGTGTGTGTGTGTGTGTGTGTGTGTGTGTGTGTGTGTGTGTGTGTGTGTTCTGAGACCATATATGGATGGATCACCTACACAAGAACGACAGCGCAAAATGCCGACATCCACATAGCCGACACCACATGGTCGACAATCAAAACACCGGCAATGTAATTACTACACAAAAAAAGGAAAAAAAAATCCTTTTTTATGCTAGCAGGGGGGCTATACTCCCCTGCACCTCTCTTGTGGGGCTCCACCCCCCACACCCCCTGTAACTTTAATATACCAACTCTGAAATCGCACTACAGTGCAGGAATGGAAATCCTTCCATTCTGCACTATGGAGACATACCGTTTCCCCATTGTCGGCATTTTGATTGTCGACCATGTGGTGTTGGTTATGTGGATTTCGGTCTTTTCAGCTGTTGTTCTTCTGTATGGGACCTATATGGACACATTACAAATGAGGTGGCTATGGTTCATGCAGGACAGTTAATGACACAAATGCTGACAGTCACACAATGCTGCTGGCAACACCTGAATAATCACAAAAAAAGTCTGCAGGCAACCAAATTGTACCAATCAACTAGTAATACAATAACACTTTGGAAATGTTTCACAAAAAGGATTCCAACTCAAACCATACAGCATTGATTTTTCCAAAATCACAGTATTTATTTAGCACTTTCATCTTCATATAGGTTCATAGGTTCATAGGTTGGTACTAGGCTATCAGCCCTAGGGCCTATACAAGCCTAGCCATAACAATTCCCTGGCTATTTCTTCCCACATTATTTACTTTCCTGGACCCCTGTCTAGCAGGGCGACTGACGTGATCCCTGGGGTGAAGACTTCATCAGATTAACAAATTTCACTACACAGTCCCTTTTTATATCCAACTAAAAGGAACCAATAATACATTTAATTACATCACTTCCTTTGAAATTAATACAAAACGTTCACATACCTCATCAACATATAAAAATGACAAAACACTTAAGACATAAGTAATAAACTTGTTCTCAGTAAAAATTCATGTTTCCAAAGATTTTCCTAGACAAAACTTTTGGTTCTCTTTACACCTGAATACTCCTTGTGACTAGCAACACAATTATATATAGAATGTAATCTCCAAGATGTTGGCAGGTGTGTCTGACATAGATATGGAGTGACATTTCAGGGTAAAATTGCCTCCATACTCATATTTCAATTAGCACACACACACACACACACACACACACACACACACACACACACACACACACACACACACACACACACACACACACACACACAAGTTGTCTGCTGTGGGATTAGAACCCCACAGTATACAGCTACACAAGCTAAAAAGCACAGTAGTTAATGTTCCATGCCAACAGATACATCTGAGTATAACACTGTCAGATGATACTTTATAGGGGGGTCACATCATCATTGTATGTCAAGAAGAAGATGTTTGGAGGAGAGACTGACATAGCTTTGAACTCACATGGTGTTCTAAAATTGTCCCAGACTGATAGTTGAATGAACACATGCACGCACAAGTTGATTGCAGTGAGAAGAACCCCTACTTATCTAGTTACAGAAGCTATTGATCACAGTACTTAACACTAGCACCATGGCACGTCTGCCTTTTATATTGTCAGAGAACACATTATAGCAGATGACATCATCCGTGTATGATGAGAAGAAGATGTTGGTAAGAGTGTCTCACATGCTGTTCTAAAACTGTCTCCAGAATAAAAGTTGACTAAACACCCAAAAGTTAACTGCACTAAGGTTAAAACTCCTACCTACTTTGTTACACAAGCTAGAGAAAACAGCAGTTAATGCTAGCACCACAGCACAAGTCTGACTTTTATATTGTCAGAGAATACTTTATAGCAGATGACCTCATCATTGTATAGTGAGAATAAGATGTTGGTAGATGTGTCTCACTTGCTGCTCAAAAATTGTCTCCAGAATGAGAGTTGGCGAAACAAGCACGCACAAGTTGGCTGCCATTAGATTAGAACTCTTACTTACCTAGTTACACAAGTTAGAGAACACAATACTTAATGCTAGCATCACAGCACAAGTCTAATGTTTTACACTGTCAGCAAACACTTTATAGTAGAAGATATCATCAGTGTATAATGAAAAGAAGATGTTGGCAGGAGTGCCTCACATGCTGCTCCAAAGACTGGCTAGATATATAGTTTTTGCAACTACAGTTATTTCAGTGGTGTATGTGATGTATGGTGTTTGCAACTCTGGTGGTGTCAATGTTTATTTTTCATTTGTGTGGATGTGGGATTGCCTGTATCATATGTGATGGTTTAATAAGGATGTTTATTGGGGAAAAATTGCCTTTATAATGTGAGTTGACTGAACATAGGCAAAGTTGACTGCAGTGAGATTAGAACTCCTTCCTACCTAGAAAACATAGCACATAATGCTAGCACCACAGCACATCTGATTTATTTTTTATGTCAGTGAGCACTCTATAGCAGATGACATGATCAGTGTATGGTAAGAAAAAGATGTTGGAAAGACTGTATAAAATTGCTGTGTAGTCATATGCTAGTGTGTGGAGTCTGCATGTCCTCCCCGTGGGTCGAGTGGCGTTCTGAAAGACATGCATGAATGGGCGTGCCTTCTTTGAAGGTTGGGCATCGAGCTGGCAACTCAGCACCATGGAAATTTACTGCCAATCATTAGCGGACCAGAGTTCTGCTGTGGCGACCCCTAACTGGGAAAAGCTGAAAGACAACACACACACACACACACACATACACACACACACACACACACACACACACACACACACACACACACAGTCATGTACCACTGTCAAATTTTGCTCTGAATGAGACTTGAGTGAGGAACTTGTGACAAAGACTCATGCTCTTCTGAGCAAACACACACGCAAACAGTTAGACATACAGGCACACACACAAGTTGACTGTTGTGCAATTTGACCCCCTCCCTAACTAGTTAATCTAGCTGGTGAACACAATACTTAACATTCACACCATCACAGATATTGTCATTGTTGTGATGCTTTTTATAGAGGATACACTGCTACGAGACTTGTGTGCTAAGGCTGGACTTCAGATTTGCTTTTGTGATTGTAATGTATAAAAATATATTTAAAGACATCATGGTAACCTAGGTGAAATAAGCCATCATGAATGATGATAAACACTAAAGGCGGTGGTGTCTCCATATTCATAAAGGATATGTGCACCTTCAGATTAGTAACCCAACATAATGCATCAGAGATACTTCAGGTACAACTAACACTGAGTAAAACTACAATCCAGGTTGTAGCCTGCTATAGATCCCCCACCATGTCCCAAGACTCCCATCCCACATTCCTAAACCCACTGGTAAATATTAGGGTACAACTCAATACCCTTATACTGGGTGACTTTAACTACCCCTCCATTAACTGGGAAAATTACTCATGTACCAACATACTTGCTCGACGTTTTCTAGAATTCATTAATTCCAGTGACCTGGACCAACTCATTCTTAGCCCCAGCAGGGATAGAAACATCCTTGACCTGGTCATTACTAACATGGGTGATCGTTGCTGTACACCAGTAATCAACTCCTCTGATCACAAGCTAATCACCATGGATATCTACATCCCACCCTCACCCCCTAAAGCAAACCACCATAAAAAACTTCTCCAAAGCCAATTTTGGGCTTCTAAAAACAGAGGTGGCTAACTTCATGACACCCATGCAATGGAAAATAGGTGCATGACTGCTGAATCATACACCAATGCACTGTATGAGCACATACACAAGTGCATGGAATGGGCCATACCAAACGGAACCAAGACTCTCTCCTCAAAAAAAAGAAGTCAATCTGGTGGTCCCTCACCATAAACAACCTCTACAACAGAAATAAAAAACTGTTGCAGAAAAGGGTGAAGTCCCAAGAATGGAAAAACTCCTTTGTTAGCCTTAGCAAAAAACTGAGATCCATCATGAAATCCTCTAAAGCTAGCTATGAAAACAAAATTGCTGCAGATTCTAAAGATAACCACAAGGCATTCTATAGTTTTGTCATGAATCTACATGGCAATGCTCAGATCTGCTCTGAGTTACAGCACAATGTCTGACAGGTTCAGTGCGAACTTTACCATGTTGTCACCCCCTAAAGGGCCTCTCACAATACCTGAGGAATGCCAAGTCCCTATTATCATGGCTACACAGGTAAAAAATGCACTGTCCAAAGCCAAGAATACAGCTTCCATGGGACATGATAATATCCTTGGCTGTGTTCTACATGAATTACAAAGTAAACTGGCACCACACCTGAGTACCCTGTTCAATCACAGCCTAATTTCAGGCTTTGTTACTACCGAATGGTGCACTGCTATGGTCATCCCACTTCACAAAGCGGGAGTGACTACAGACCCTGGGAACTACCGCCCCATTAGCTTGATGAGTCTAATATGCAAGGCTATGGAACGCATCATCATGGACCTGATAAATAAGGACATAGGGAATTTCCAAACTCTGGACCCCACACGGTATGGGTTTGTGAAAGGTAGATCATGCCTGCTCAACCTGATAGACTTCATTGAGTCTGTTACCAGAGTTGTGGATGAGGGCAAGGTAGTTCACACAGCCTACCTAGATCTTGCCAAGGTCTTCCACACCATCACTCACTCAGGAATCCTAGATAGACTCATTAAACTAGGCATAGACCCCTGTGTAATAAGATGGGTTGCCAACTGGCTCAGTGATAGAACCCACACTGTGAAAGTATTGGACTCCAAATCTGACTACTGACCAGTTACAAGTGGTGTCCCACAAGGATCATTCCTAGGTCCTCTCCTGTTTGGCATCTACTTCTCTGAAGTTCAAGCCAACACAAAGGAACTCTGGCTGATCAAGTTTGCAGATGATTGCAAACTGGAAGCCATTATTGATTCTCCAACTGATGTAGACATTCTACAAAAAGGCCTCACAGACACCAATGACTGGTGCCAGAACCATGGCCTTATACTCAATGCCAAAAGTGCATTGTCATGACCTTTGGGAAAAATTCAGTGCCCATGAACTACCACATAGGCAGTAGTACACTAAACACCGATGGTGTGATAAGACACCTGGGGACAGAGGTTGACAGCAACCTCTCCTTTGATACCCACATGCCACTGTAGTCAGAAAGTCCTTCTATGTGGCACATCTCATTACAAAAGTTTTCTCATCCAGGAAGAAAGAGGTCATAATCCCTCTCTACTCATCTCTCATTATACCTATTATAGAATACAACACCCCATTTGGCATGTGCATCACTAGACACCTACAACAACTGGAAAGGCCACAAAAATACCTCACTAAGAGGATCTTAGGCCTTACACACATGCCCTATATGGACAAACTCAAAAAACTCCAGTGATACCCTGTCTCTTATTGCCTACTTAGAGACGATCTCTGCTTGACCTACAAAGTCATGTCTGACAAATACTATGCTGTTCATACTGTAGTTTGGGTCCCTATCAGATGATTGAGTTTTCACAAATTCAAAATTCATTTGGTTGAGACCATATGATCGAGTTTTTGAAAACCCAAAGCTTTTGAATGGAGATTGCTGTACAGTGAGGATCACGAAATGTACCCTTTTCCCCATTATAGTGCAATCTCATAGTTGGTATGTATACTTTTCAAGGGGTGTGAGGGGTGCCGGAGGGCTTGACTCCTGCAAAAACATAAAAAAGGTAGTTTTTTTGTCTTTTTCTGTGTTTTTCTTTTTTTTTTTGAAGTTCTAGTTTTCGGAAACAGTCATACGGTCTCGACCATATGAACTACGAGCTTCTGTAAAAAGGTTCTTCTAATATTGACCCTGTAGTTTACATCAGAAATGTTGTGTCATAACTTTCATTACATTAGGAGCTGTTGATATTACCTTTTCCTTTTCCATGGAGTTAAGAGACGAGCAAAACCAGTTCTCTATTTAAATGGAAAAAATAGTAATTTTTGATTTGGTTTGCCTCACTCGGCATAAACAGGCTAAACGGTGATGCATGACCATCAGCACTCTGGATAGTACTGAGTGTAAAACAATACATTTGCTGCCTAGATTCTCTGTGGCACCAGGTGTAAGAACAGTGAATTCCTTCTCTGAGCACAGATATCACAGGGTTCAAATTCAGATTATTCTTTTTGCATTTTTTGCAGATGATGTCAGGATGGTATTAGCTAAGAAAATGTAACAAACAGTGACTACAGTAGAGTATGTGTCTTCCACAATTTTTATCATTAATGCCTACCCTATACAGTTGCACAGCTATTAGCTGTGTTGCAGGCTTCACTGCAAATAATAATTTAATTGTATGTGCAGCTTTCTAGAAATGATAAGGGGTAGTACATCTTTTGAAATGCCAAAAAGTGCATTGTCATCCCTTTTGGTAAAAACTCGTACCCATGAACTACCACATAAGCGGTAGTCTACTTAACACCAAAAGTATAAGAGACCTCGGGACACAGGTAGACAGTAGCCTCTCCTTTGATAATAACATCACCACAGTAGTCTGGAAATCTTTCTACGTGGCACACTTCATCACAAAAGGTTTCTCATTCAGGAAAAAAGAGGTCATTGTTCCCCTCTACTCATCACTCATTACACCCATTATAGAGTACAATGCCCTTTTTGTATGTACCTCACAAGACATCTACAACAACTGGAAAGGCCACAGAAATACCTCACAAACAGGATTACTGGCCTCAAACAGATGCCTTATGCAGACTGTCTCAAAAAACTCCAGCTTTACTCTGTCGCATATCGCCTACTCAGAGGCAATCTCTGCCTAACATACAAAGCTATGTCAAACCCAGAGCTGTTGGACATGCTCCACTTAAAGAAATCCCAATCCCTCCGAACTACATGATACTTGAGAAAGAAAGAAAGACTGCTCTAGAGACCTAAACCTTGTCACCACAATAAACAGAACATGCTGGAGGGATAGATTCCTCTCCCAGAGACTTCCCATACTCTGGAACAAACTGTCTATCTATATCAAACAAAGCTCCTCATTAGCACTCTTCAAGTAAAATCTTGATGATTGGATGGGAGATAGGAAATTCACCCCGAGGATCACTTCTGTGGCTCTGCTTGACAGGGGCACAGAAAAATAATTTTCTTGGGTTGCAAAAGCCAGGGTACCTTTTGGCTAGGCTTATATAGGCCCTAGGGCTGATAGCCTAGTACCTACCCATGAACCTATGAACCTATGAAATGATTATTATGACTTAGCAGATATGTTAACTATTTGTGTATGGCCATATATCCTGGACAAGTCAGTTTGCCGACACCATCCATCAACCTAATAGATACACACACATATAAAGAGGAGTTGGAGTGATGGGATGAAACAAGAAGAGATGAACATACATCTAGCACTGTTTTGTTTAATGGCACATTAATGATTATTTTTGGTCTGTTATTATTATTAACAAACATTACATGCTGTGTAGCATGAAGCGAGTGACACAAGGGTAGAGAAGGCTTAGAAGAAGGACAACAGGCTTATACAAGCAGAGCAAGGTTAGTTAAATATGTGATAGCAGTGGGTATGGATGTCGCTTCAGATACTCATTTTTGGGCAGTATATAGCTCCTAGACAAATCATAACTGTGACAGATTTTAATATGTGGGTTATTAAATACATCATACACATGAATCATCACACCAGGGAATGATGAGAGATGCTTCTGGAATTGAGTCCTTGAAGCTATTGTCAAAAAAAAAAAAACTTCAATTAAGTGCTATGTCAACACTCCACATAGGAATTTACATTTTGGTAAATGGACTAGTGTGGCTGATGGCAAAAACTCACCAGGTTACGACATAGAACATATAGAGCTATTCACCACCAGTCGGTATTGGTGTGTGATGCCAAACTCTGTGCAAATGCAGAGGAAAAATGTGAAGGCTTTATTATGGGCCATTTCTGACCATGTGTGCGTGGTGTGTGATTCTATTTTTCAACCAGATTAAAGGTGTGAAAATGGGATAGATAGGAAAGAGGTGAAATTGTGGGCAAGCACAGGAAGAACAAAGGAGAAGTAATAAAGGAATCTGCAGGACGGAATTAAAAAGGAGCCATAGCTATCCACTTCTTTAGCACTGTAATGTGAAAATGTATTGAACATTGGATGAGTTTGGACTGTCACCACAATACAGATGGATGAACCAAATCAAGTGTGTCAAGAACTCAAATATGCAAAGTGGAGAGCTATGTATAGGACATTTTTTTTTTTTTGGGGGGGGGGGGGCAGCTGCCCAATTTTTTTTTTTTTTGGCATTTCAAAAAGAGAGGAATGTTGGGGAAATGACATAGGAATGTCAGAATCAGGTATGTAGGGTAGGTGAGGAAGCAGGTACAGGCAATCAGGCAAACAAGACAGACACAGTGATGGCGATGGACACAAACATTTGGGAAACACTATGATCGTGAATAGGTTAGGGACATTATAGGCACATGCCCATCAATCATGGGAACAGTGAGAATCTAGTCTTCAGCCTCAGAACTGTCATCACTGTTGTCTTCCTCAGTTCTCTTTGAGACTGCTTGAAATGAGGGTCTTTCTTGCATTCTAACGAGCAACCTCTCCAGCGAGCTGAGGCGGCCAGCAATGGCAGTTTGTATTACCTCACGCCATCCTTGGCAGATCCTGTGGGAGATGTCATCAACAGCAGCCAGAGCAATGCTACCTGATGTGGATGGGCCAGGTAGTGCATGGGCTGCGGAAGCAGTACTGTTAGGTTCTGTCTCAGAGGTGCTGGATGTTGGTGTGACGGTCAGTGGAGGGTTGGCAGGCTAAGCTGCAGTGGTTGGCCTACCTCCCTTTGCTGAAAAGCATTTTGTTCATTGGAAGAAAAGTATGACATCAGAATAGTTTGCTCCCATTTATAAAAAAATAGAGATAAGGGGCAGGGTGAGACAAAAAGGAAAACAGTTGATTAGAACCATTATATGTCACATTCAAATGTTTTATTACAATATATATACTTTTATTAGTATAATAGCTATACTAATAAAAGTATATTTATTGTAATAAAATACCTTTCCCATTACAAAATAGGATTATGAATTATAACAAGTAATCCTTGCTATATGCAGATATTGCATATATGTTTTTAAATATAGTACAGATTCAGTTAGCAACATGGCATTAAAGTGGGCCTATATTAGAACACCGAACATTTAAAATGTCGAGTGTTCTAATATCGACCTGTTTTCAGCGAATGCTGAAAATGTCAAAGAAACAGACAACTAAAGTTTTTCCTAGGGAAAGAATTTGGTTGTCCGTTTCTGTTGCTTCAGTATTTTCAGCGCTCTGGGGGAAAGTTACGGGTCGGGTTCAGGTAAGTGTGCAATTGTGTGGACATGAGGGTTAAGGCGGGTTAGGTGAGTTAGGGCGCGGGTCATGTAAGTGTGCGATTGTGTGGATATGAGGGTTAGGTGGGGTAGGTGAGTTAGGTTAGGGCGTGGGTGAGGTGAGTGTGCGATAGTGACAGACCTTAGGGTTAGGGTTTGGGTTAAGGTAAGTGGATAGTTAGTGATGTACGTATAGTTTAGTGTAGGGTTACGTGTAAGACTTTAGGTGTATGTGTGTGGATTACTGTTTGTTTGGTGTGCTTGTGTTGTGTGTATGTGTTTTGGAACAGCAAATTTTTTCCCTAGGAAAAAATTTGCTGTTCTGAATGTTCGATGTTTAGTATTTTCAATTGGTAGGGTTCGATATTAGAACACTCAACATTTTGAATGTTCGGTGTTCTAATATAGACCCCATTAAAGTCAATCTTGCTGGAATTAAAATTAAAAAATTAGATTTTTGTAATTCGAATGCATTTGTTACTTGTAGGAATTGAACTCACCAAATCTTAAAACACAACTATACTTGCCTGATACAATTACCAAGAGCTACAGAAGAAAGCTTGCATGCTTGCTTTTACAGTTAAGATCTACATGCTTAGGTTGCTAGTAATGTATAGACGAGCAATTCATTTTATTACAGTCACGTTTATTTGTCCTGCATACATACCCTTTGCCTCTCTGAGTCTTTCTAATCTTTAAGCATGTGCCTCCCTGTTTGCTGAAATTTCCTAAGGATCTGTAAAACAAAGAGAAGAGAAAGACACATGAAAGCATTATGCATGCCAGTCCTGGCTATCTACAGCTTTCTATAATATTTAAAGTTGCTTTATCTGTATACTTACACAGCTGTGGGATGTCAGCAGGTCTAAACTCATCCAGCCACTGGTTGAGTTATGTCGGCTTGTACCATTTCAGGTCATTATAATGTGCCTACATTGCTCCCCAGCACGTGGTATGGCAGTCACACAGAGACAGACTTGGCTTGACAGTTCCAAGCCTCAGCTTTATACTGAGACCAGGTATGGTCCTACTGCAGCAGCCTATGGATGTAGAGCTTCATGAAGAGTGAAACAAATATTTTTTTGACTCCTCCACATCCCATCTTTTTGCCCTAAATTTGACACCATCCTTCCCATCTCCTATCAAATCTGCACAGGTCCTCCAACTTCAGTAAAAGTGTTTTTCTGCCAATTTGTGATATTGTGCAATGTTATGTTTAGAGAAACATTTCTATACATAGAGGAAGGCAGTTTATGAAATAGGAAAGATAATGGGCCGGATTCACGAAGGCTTGCATGGAGTCTAAGAGTAGAGTAAGACTCCAGCAAGCCAACATGTCTGCCGAGTGATCCAGGAACAGCTGGCAGGGGCGTGCAAGAGAGCTCCTAAAACGACTCTTGCACAGACAGGGTTAGTTTATGCAAATTACCTAATTTGCTGCTGAAAGCTATGCAAATGAGGTAAATTTGCAATCCAGGAAACACTAACCTGTCTGAGTAAGAGTAGTGTTATTTGCAGAAATGTACTCTGTTGGCAACTGAGTACCATTCTGCAAATAGCAAAACGGAGCCATGACAGCTCCAAATAAAGGATGCATCCAGTTGAGGAAGCATGCCAATGACCAAATATATGGCCGTTGGCATTTTTATCCATTGCAAAATAAAAAAAAAATGCATTTTTTTTCCTCGATCTCCGATGTTTAAGCATAGCGCAGCGCCTCGCAAACTTGTGGAGCTGTAAAAACCAGAAAAACAAAAAATAAAAGCCACAAATAGGGATTTTATTCAAAATATTCATCTGCCATGCAGGTGAATGGCAGGCTGAAGACAACATGGCTACTGAGTAGTGGTTGCTATGGGGGGAAGCTCAGTCTGAGAGATGTAACCAAGCATTAGTAGGCAATCCTATGCAAAAGAGGATAAGGATAGTGAATCCCAAATTTCCTGCTATGTGAACCATGTCCGTAGAGTGTAAGAGTAGGATTAGGGCAGTAACAGAGTAGAAAATAGGTGACATCATGAGGGGGTATGTTTCAAAAAGACTCTAATCTTATTGGAGCAGAGTGGCATGTGATAGCTGTGAGTTACTCAGGACTGGAAGAGGCGTGTCCACAGTTGTCTAAACTGAAACCCAGAAACCGAAGGTGTATGCTATGGCTATCACTGAAGTTTCTTGCAAAGCTGCTTACACTGTGTGCGCTTGTGTGCGTGCCTGTAAACCCGTCTAAGCCTGTGTGCACATGTGTGCACCTGTGTAAGCCTGTGTAAGGCCGTCTAAGCCTGTATGCATGAATGTGCACCCGCCTAAGCCCGTGTAAGCCTGTGTAAGCCTGTGTGCGTGCGTGTGCGCTCGTGTGCGCGTGTTTGCGCTTGTTTGCACGGCGCTGCCCCCTGTGGAAACAGAAATGGGAAAAGGAAGGAAGGGAAGTAGTAGGAAGTTAACCAAGGAGAACTAGCAGAGCTGCCAGGTGAAATCAATCAGAATCAGCCAATTACACAGGCAGTACACTAGCCCAGCCCAGCCCAGCACTTAAAACTCTGCAAACAACATTCCCCCATGTTTTTCTCAGAAACACTGCAACACTGCAGTCTACAAAGAGAAGTGAAAACTTAAAAAGCCTAACTGAGACAGAAAAATGTTAGGGGCTGCCATTGCTATTATAAGGCGACATGTGCAAGATGCTGAGGGTGGTGCCATTGCAAATGCTGCTGAGCAACCCACAGTGAGGAGACAGAGAAGAGTGTACAGACCCAGGGTAACCTACCAGGGGCTACATGAGCTGGAGATAGTGGAGCGCTATAGAGTGGACAGAGAGCTCCTGCAGCAAATTGTTGAGCTGTGCAGGCCACGCCTCACACACAGAACCAACAGAGGGGAACCCATCCCAGTGGAAACCAAGGGATGTGTTGGCCTAAGAATACTAGCAACAGGTACCTTCCAGACCAACTGGTGATATGATGGGGATTTCACAGGTATCAGCATCCAGGGTACTGCACCAGTTCCTGAATGTCATGTCAGCACATGTAGGTGATCATGTATATTTCCCCAATTCCCGTGAGGTTTTGGCCAGCAACATGCGTCTCTTCCATCAAATAGCAGAATACCCTGAGGTAGTGGGTGCAATTGACTGCACGCACATACACATCAAAGCACCAGCCAAAGAGCGGGTTAGGGCCTACATCAACTGCAAGGGCTTTCACTCCATCAACTTCCTGGTCGTGTGTGATGCTCAGGGCATAATACTGAATGTGTGTGCTGGCTGCCCTGGAAGCTACCATGATTCCCATATCTGGCATCTGTTGCAGCTGTACCAGACATTTGCCAATGGGGACATCCCTGACGGTCACCTAGTGGGGGATGCTGGATATGCACTGGAGCCGTGGCTGGTGACACCCATCAGAAATGCACACACACCTGAACAAGAACTCCATAATGAGGCACATGCACAAACATGAAATGTAATTGAGCGTGTGTTTGGGATGCTCAAGTCACTGTTCCGTTGCCTGGACACATCTGGTGGAGCCTTGCAGTACTCACCAACTACATGTACCCAAATTGTCATGGTATGTGCCATGCTACACAATATGATCCTGCGAAAACAGCTGCAGCAGGAACAGCATGGGGCAGGGCCAAACAGCCCCCCACCATTTCCAAGCCCTGCACAGGCACAGCATGACTCAGAGGAGGAACAACCTGAGCCTGCCCCAGTAGGCAGAAGGAGGCATGCCCAGTATGCCTTGGCCTTGGCAAAGAGGCAACACATAGCACATACACTGGCTCAGTAGGAAACTTGAAATGATACCTCCCTCTGACTCGCACATAAAATAATAGGGATGCCTAACTTGACACTACTTGTTCCCAAACATGTATAGGGAGTGTAGAATGTGCATCCGACACAGGCAGCCCTGCGGCACCACCTGAGGCATGATTGCCATGTTCTAAGCAATATCAAGCAGTGCTAAGCAGCTTCTACCAATATCTAGTATATGTAAACAAAATTGCTCATGCCAACTATTGCAACATCGGGCAACATTGAGCAATGTTGCCCAAGGTTGGCCAAAGCTGACCAAAGTCAGTTAAACATGCTCATATCTGCATTACTGTTCCTTAAGCAGTCTGGTCTGCCCAGCATGAAAATAAAAAGCAATGACAGGGCTTGAACCCAGGATACTGTGCACTATAGTCACAGTACTGAACCACTGAGCCATGATAGCATTTCAGTGGCAAAGACACAGCAGGACAATTGTACACTAATGCAAACACAAAGGAATGCAGTATCATGCCCCTAAAGAGGCAAATGGGTAACCTCCCCCACATGCCTATGCAGACAGAGAACATCAGGCTAGGTGGTGTGATGTGGGTTGTGTAGGCTATGAAGTCGCAGTGTAATATATGTGACATTGGACGCTAACATCTGTAGTACAGTAGTATGCCACAAGACACTATGATAGGCAACAGTACAGACTGAAATGGTGTCCTGTACATAGCAGTGCAGGCATAGCAAATGTGTATAAGTGTCAGGTGAAACCCACATCCTATGTACACCCACAGTAACAACCAGGTGTGCCCCCAGGTAGAAATGTACAAAGAATAGCTGTCACCTCTGTATGTAGAAATGTTGATAAGTCTATGCAAAGTGTTGCATGGAAGCCCTGCAGCCACAGCATGATCCCTGTTGATCTATGACACAAAGGTGAGCCCTGCTGTAAAAATACAACTAGGTTTCCATACACATATAGTATAAATGTCTATACCGGGTGCTCACACACTCCAACAAATGTAGTGGATTCCATTCAGCATCACACTGAAAGGTCATACTGGGCATGCTCACACACTTAAAGAAACAAAGCAAATGACAGGCAGCAACATACGGAAAGGTCATACTGGGCATGCTCACACACTTAAAGAAACAAAGCAAATGACAGGCAGCAACATACTGAAAGGTCATACTGGGCATGCTCACACACTTAGGCTAAATATGGATGTGATAATAAGGGATCTATGGACAAATGTGGATAGTCATCCCAACTTCCAGAAACACATTCACAAAGTGGTTTGAAAACCATGCTATGTGTACACACAAACTGCCAAGGTCTGTGCATGTAGGTGAAAGGAGGTTCCCACTACTCAGCAGTCATCAGACCTGTCAGAGAGTACCACAACACACTGGCGATGAATCCGACTAGGCACGTTCAGCAGCTAGAAAGACCAATGAAGTACCTTAACAAGAGGATTACTGGCCTCAAATAGTTGCCCCATGCAACAAGACTGAATGTAATCCAATCTGTACTCCGTTGCATACTGTCTACTCAGGAGATCTCTGCCCAACAGACAGGTCCATGTCATGGTTACACTCAGATCTGTTCTGAGTTATAGCTCAATGGCAGTAAATGTACAGAGCCAACTGATATAGCCAACATCCTGGCAGATAGGATCACTGTTAACTTTACCATGCATCTCACCCATGAAAGAGCACATCTCTATAAAGGAAGACTGCAAAGTTGCTGTTATCATGGCCGCACAAGTAATAAACACTCTCCAAAGCCAGTATCACAGCAGCCATAGGACCAGATAACTTCCCAGGCTGCATAGTATCTACCTCCCTGAAGTAAACATTAACATGGCCGGTCTGTGGCTGCTGAAGTTTCCAGAGGACTGCAAACTAGGAGCCATAATTGTAAACACAAAAGATGTGGACATCCTACAAAAGGGCCTCACTGAGACAGATGGCTGCTGTCAAAGCCATGGGCTCTAGCTCAATGCCAAAAGGTGCATTGTCATCCCCTTAGTTAAAAACTCAGTAGCCAAGAACTACAACAGAGGCTGTAGTATACTTCACACTGAAAGTGTGACAAGAGACCCTTGGTCACAGGTGGACAGTGGATACAACTGTGATAATCACATTCCCACAGTAGTCAGGAAACCCTCCTATGTGGCACACCTCATCACAAAATGTGTCACATGCAGAATAGAAGAGGACAATGTTCTCCTCTACTCATCACTCACTAGAACTATAATAGAGTACAAGACCACTGCTGCTATGTACCTCACAAGACAACTACAACAACTGGAAGGCCAGCAGCCATACCTCACAAAGAGCATTAGTGGCCTGAATTACATGCCATACACAGACCATCTCAAAATGCTCCATCCATACTCCCTTGCATATCGCCTACTCAGAGGTGTTCACTGCCTAACATACAAAGCTATGTCAAACACAGAGCTGTTGGATATGCTCCACGTAAAACACTCACAATCTCTCCGACCTGTGGACCCAAAACCACAAGTGAAATACAAAAGGAAGGGGTGTACCCATTTACCTTATGGATACCCACACCTTCAGGTTAGTGGCACAGCATGAGGCCTAGGAGACCATGCAAGTGCAACTAACATTGGCCAAAGCTGCCCATCACATTGTAGCCTGCTACAGCTCATGTACCTTGTCTCAGGAACCTCACTCAGTATTCTGGAGAACAGTGGAAAGTATAAAGGTCCTATCAAACACCATTATATGAGGAGATTACAACTACCCAAACAGTGAGTGGTGGAATTAGTCATGTACAACGTACTTCACCCAATGTTTCCTAGAGTTTAAAAACCCTAACACCCTGGAACAGCTGGTCACCATGCACACTAGAGGTGACAACATACTGGACATGATCATCACCAACATGGGGTACCAGTGTTCCACTACAGAGATAAACCCCTCGCTGGTAATATCAGATCATGAAGTATTCACACTGGACATCCACATCCGGCACCCCCACCCAGTCAATGAAACCACTGTGAAGACATTTGCAAAAGCAAACTGCACACTTCCCAAGACCAAAGTGGAGCGTTCCAAAGCACTCTTGCTATAGGATAATGGTATACAATCTGCAGAATCATTTACAAGTGCATCCTATGATCATCTACAGGGATGCATGGAATGAGACATCACAAATAAAACCAAGATGCAGTCCTCCAAAAATAGGACAACAATCATGTGGCTGTTGCCCATAAATAAGCTAGACAACAGAAGGAGGAAACAAACACATGATAGAGCCAACTTCACTAAAGGAAAGGCAGCACTGATCATTATCAGGGGGAAACAATGATCGCTCATAAAAAATCCAAGGACAGTTTCAAAAGACAAATAGCCAAGGAATGTAAGAATAACAACCACAAAGCCTTCGGTAGCTATACCAGACATGTAGGTGTCAACTTCCAAATATGCTGTCAGCTACTGATAATAGGAAAGAAAAACAACAAACCAACTTTCATTGCACACATCCAGGGGGACAAGTTCAGTGTACACTCCCCCTCATCATCCCCAAAAGGGCCTGTGTCCATCACAGAAGGATGCAGAGCCCCAGACATCATGGACATCCAGGTAAAGACAGCCCTCACCAAAGCTAAGAACACAGCATCAATGTGACTGGATGGTGTCCCAGGCTGCGTCCTACACTAGGCCCATGAGGAACTAGACCCTCACCTACATTCATTGTCCAGACACAAGCGTACCAAGGACATAGATGGAGGTGAAAGTAGTCCACACAGGCCACCCGGACCACACAAAGGACTTTCCACACCATTCCCCACTCTGTCACCATGGACAAGCATACCAGCTGGAACATTAACAGCTATGTCACAGGATGGGTGGCCAGGTGGCTCACAGATCAAACACACATGTTCAGAGTTGCTGGTGCCATGTCCAACTCTAAGCCAGTCACAAATGGCATCCCACAGGTCTTGGTCCTGGGACCCCACCTGTTCATTAGATACTGCTCAGAGGTACAGGCAAGCATGGGAGGTGTATGGCTGAACAGTTCTGCAGATGAATGGTAACTGTGGTCCATAATCAACTGTACGGCTAACACAGACATCCTCCAGAAGTGTCTTACAGAGACAGATACCTGGTGTCAAAACAATGCCCTGAAGCTGAATGCCAAAGAATGCATAGTCATCCCATTTGGGTACAACAAAGTGCACACAAATTACCACATAGGTGGTAATCCAGTATGTACGGAGAAAGTCATTATGGCCCTGGGGACACAGGTAGATAGTAAACTCCCCTTTGATGAACACATGGCCAAGGTGTTTAGACATTCCTTCAATGTAGCCCACCTAATGTCACCTAATGTAACCCACTCTGTATAGTCCTATGATGTCACCATCCTACAAATAAACCTGTGGAAAGGATAACTCACAGTAATGTGTATAGTGCGGTGTGTAAATGCGTACTTCTGTAGTATCATAAAGTAGTTAGGTGGTGGTTTGAATCCTGCACTCGACAAGTGTGTGGTGTGTGGTCTCCTTGGGAAGGAGCAACCTTTTAGGAGAGTAGTAAAACACCTTAAAAGTGTTAAACCAATCTTTGTCATGTCAGATGATGTCACCATCCTACAAACATACCTGTGGAAAAGAGAACCCACAGTAATGTGTATAGCGTGCCATGTTAATGTGTACTCCTCTAGTATCATGAAGTAGTTAGGTAGGGGTTTGAATCCTGCACTTGACAACTGTGTGTGTTTGTGTGTGGTCTCCTTGGGAAGGAGCAACCTTTTAGGAGAGTAGTCAGACACCTTAAAAGTGGTAAACCATTCTTTGTCAAGTCTGATGATGTCACCATCCTACATATATACCTGTGGAATAGAGAACACCCAGTAATGTGCATAGCGTGTCATGTTAACGCATGCACCTCTAGTATCATGAAGTAGTTAGATAGGGGTTTGAATCCTGACTTGACAACTGTGTGTGTTTGTGTGTGGTCTCCTTGGGAAGGAGCAACCTTTTAGGAGAGTAGTCAGACACCTTAAAAGTGGTAAACCATTCTTTGTCAAGTCTGATGATGTCACCATCCTACATATATACCTGTGGAAGAAAGAACACCCAATAATGTGCATAGCGCATCATAGTAATGCGTACTTCTCTAGTATCATGAAGTAGTTAGGTTGGGGTTTAAATCCTGCACTTGACAACTGTATGAGTTTGTGTCGTCTCTTTGGGAAAGAGCAACCTTTTAGGAGAGTAGTCAGACACCTTAAAAGTGGTAAACCATTCTTTGTCAAGTCTGATGATGTCACCATCCTACATATATACCTGTGGAATAAAGAACACCCAGTAATGTGCATAGCACGTCATGTTAATGTGTACTCATCTAATATCATGGAGCAATTAGGTAGGGGTTTGAATCCTGCATTTGAAAAGTGTGTTTGTGTGTGGCCTCCTTGGGAAGGAGCAACCTTTTAGGAGAGTAGTAAAATACATTAAAGTTGTTAAACCAATCTTTGTCAAGTCTGATGATGTCACCATCCTACAAATATACCTGTGGAAAGAAGAATCTCCAGTAATGTGTATAGTGCGTCGTGTTAATGCGTACTCCTCTAGTATCATGAAGTAGGTAGGTAGGGGTTTGAATCCTGCACTTGGTGCGTGTGTGCAACAGTGTTGGTCATTGTGTTGGGGGTTTTGTTTTTACCACCGTATGACATATCAGTAGGCATAGCACATGTGAGGTAGCTGTGAGGCAAATAGATATACATACATGTTACCTCAATCATTGCATGTGTGTGAACTCTGCTTTGTCCAAGTACACAGTTGTCATCTTTGCCAAACTGTGCTGCTGCTTCACAGACCTTAGGTCACATCTGTATGCTTGTGAAAAGGCCAGCCACTGCAGTGATGCCTGGCCTAGGTCATCCGTGTCACACACACTCATTACGGTTTCTATTGAATTGTGTGAGTGAGGGTTTATGGCCGAGGCATATGTCTGACCTGTTCAAATGCAGCAGAGTCTGTCAATGATGACTATGCATTATAGGTGTACAACAACCTGTGTGGACATGCATGCAGACCCCTTCTTGCTTATGTGATCCACCGCAGGATTTCAAATTACCTTAGGGAATATAATTATCAAAAGTGAGATGACGTAACACTAGGTTGCATGTACACATCGGTACCAGTTCATCATGTTGGTAGCTACTACCTATGCGGTACTGTGTGGATACTATGTTCTGTAAAGCTGGATGATTATGCCTAGTTTCGCCCATAGCTTTACAGCATGGGTTCGACAACAGGTATCTGTCTGTATGATACCCTTGTGGAGGATATGTGTGTCACCTGGAGAATGCAGTATAGGCCACAGTATGCATTAACACACGTGGACAGACATATCCCTACTGTGATTGCTTGTACCTAAGAGAGCCATATGCCAAACAGGAGTGGTCCCAGTAATGGGTGCAGCTGAATACCACTGGTTACTGGCATAGTATAGTACCTGAAGGATCCAAATGTTGCTGTGTGTCCTACATCTGTGTGTCAGTTGTCAACACATCATCTAACGATTGGTTATGGTCAGGCTGTTGAAGTCATGTATACTACCAGAATGCAAAACAATGACAGATAGTAACAGTATCACCCACAGCACAGTGTCAAACCATGTAATACACACATGTGTAGTCAGGTTCCAAAATGTGTGTAGTACAATGCATACTGGCCACCAATAGAAACTATGGAGTGTTACTGTGTAATACAGAGCATGTCACCCTGCCCATGTGTCCACTATGCATGTACATGCAGACAGTGCACCTCCTCCATTACCACAACTGTACACCTGCAAATATGTGCTACACACATCCCACACATACTGTCCACTCACTAACACATGCTGCCAATACTGCACACATCAGCCAAGTGGCACGTGGGCGGACAATATACAATTGGAACTAACACTGGTGTAAACCACACTACAATGACAATCATAGCTTTAATGCATCATGCCTGCTCAGATACACCTTCAAGCATATCATTACACTCTACTGCTGACTACATGCTAACATTGCTATACTGCTATAATGACACCCTGTGCATCAGCACCATGGTAGCCTGTTCCTGCATCGATGTTACAGATGACAGGAGGTGGCACAGGTTTCATCATATGCACAGGGTGTGTTGCTGGTCTGCCAGAGGCCTACAGTGAGCCATCCAATCAACATATGTGTGTGTGTGTGTGTGTGTGTGTGTGTGTGTGTGTGTGTGTGTGTGTGTGTGTGTGTGTGTGTGTGTGTGTGTGTGTGTGTGTGTGAGGGGCAAGAATAATGGTATGGGCCAATGTTGATGTAATGAGTGTGGGTATGTGTTAGCCCTAGGTGTCTGGATTATGTGTGTGTGTGTCTGCATGCACACAGTTCCACCATGCAGCTGCCACATACGGGTACTTGTGGGACAGCCACAGACTGTACCTGCGAGGCTTTACAGATCACCATCTCTGGCCATGGATATGGTGCCTGTGCCTGGCAGGGGTGCTACTGACACTATCAGGTACCAAGCCAGACTGGGTACTATCCCCAGAGGTAGATGGATGTACACTGGACCCAGGTCCCTGCTGGGACTGTCCAGAGCCACATGCATGTGGTCTTCTAGGACGTTCTATGGAAAGTCCACCCCCAACATTGCTGGGGCTGCTACTGGCACTACTATAGCAGCTGTTGCTCGAGGGACGTCCGCGGTGACTGCCAGCTGCTGATGTTGCTGGCATGCATCCACGTCGATGACTCAACCATCCCACACTGTCCTGACACATGGACATGACATTGCGGAGGACATCTAGTGTCTCTCCCCAACGTCTATCGGTGACCTCAGTGTAATTGCGGATGGCACCAGCTAGGTCATGGATACTGTCTATTACGGCGGTGTTATGTGCCCTCTGTGCCCTCAGTCCCTGTCTGGTGTACCATTCCATACATGCCTGTGCCTCCATGACAGCCTGGAACATGCGTGAGGTACTTAGACCTGTGGCACGTCTGCCAGTGGCATGATGGGCAGCAGTGCTCCAACGAGAACCCCTGGACATCTGCCTATGTGGCACCCTTCCAGACATCTGGGTATGGCTGCTGTGTTGGGATGCATGTGCCATGGATACCACACAGTCCTGGCCAATGCTGGCTGTACGCTGTCCCTCTGCTAAGGGCATTGGTGACGGATGTAATGGCAGTAAGACTGAGTGCATGGATGGGGTGGACACTTGTGTAGTGTCAATTGGTGAGCCAATGATAGACCCTGGCAAACATGCCTGTGCCTCAACACACCTATCATCATTGTCACTATCATGCTCAGTGACATCAGTTTCCCTGCTGCATTGAACCAACCCAATATCAGCACCTGTGAGAGGAAGATAGGAAACACACTTTACGACCTGTACATGATGTCAGCACACATGCACACATGCACACATGAACACATGCACACATGAACACATGAACATATGAACACATGAACACATGCACACATGCACACATGAACACATGCACAAATACACACATGCGCACATGAACACATGCACACATGTACACATGAACACATGCACACATGCACACATGCACACATGCACACATGCACACATGCACACATGCACACTCCTCACTAGTACAGACACACACACACACACACACACACACACACACACACACACACACACACACACACACACACACACACAACCAGCAATCTGGAACAAATTCAGTAGCGTGTGATGCTGGAGTACAGGATCACAAGCCAAAATGTATAGCAAACGTGACAGCATGCAGAACGTGTGTTGCTCAGCAGCATGCAGTGTGAGTGTAGACAGCCATTGCTAATAACAGTATACATGGCCTTGATGCATGTGTGTTTTGTTCAGTGAATGGCCTCACCCTGGAACGCAATGTGTACATGGACACAACATTGCTGTGCAGGTATTAAAAGCCCTGCAATGTCCTGTGCACCATCAGTCACAGGTATACATACCATGGCTGGATGTGTATCAGTGTGTCACATAGATATCCATTACTGATTAGAGCATCTGTGTCTTTAGCAGATGATTGTGGACACAGGTGTAGCACATGCATGCTATGTATACACACAGGATGAGTGGTGCATGTATACCTGATGGAATACCATTGCTCAACATAGCCATTGTACAGTGGTTATGGTGAGTGTAGGACATATTGTGTACATGCCACTGCCAGCCATGACATGGCATGCTACCACACAACTGCAACATGAAACATCACACATACACAATGTGTGTCATGTGACCTATACACCCCATAGCATTACAAGACATATGTGTGTCACTTTCTACAAATGGGGATTGCTATGCATATTGCATATAGGTGCATATGTCTGCACACACACACAACATTGAGGTGCATAGCAATTCATGATATGTGTATTACTGTGGCCACTGTAACTGGATGGGGTGTAGTACCATGAGCCATCATCATGCAGCATCATGTGGTCACTCAAGGCTACTAATGTGTGCCAGACCGGCACATAGCATGCTGTACCTGAACTGCAGTACCATGGCTACATTCACCATTTCATGGCCAGTTGTTACATGGGTTTGTGGGGTGCCCAATAGGGGGCATTGCCTAACATGAATGTGTTATGTGTTGAAGAGTGTTGCACAGCCACATGTGAGGCATCTACCCCTCAGGTATATTAAGTGTGCTGTGTGGATGAGGTTTGGGATACTGTAGTGTGACCTTACAGTGGGTGTCTGAATATGCCATGTGTAGCATGTTAACGTGTACTGCATATGACAAAGGTGTGTAAGTTGTGTGCATGTGTATCGACTCTGCCTATCCGATGTCCACTACAGTGTTGCCACAATTGTGTGGGATGCTCTGTGTATTGTATGTGTTTTAGGCAGCTACCCATGTTACTAGGATGTGCATAGTCTCACAGCAAACATGCACAGCATGCATTATGCGTAGGTGTGTTACGTGTACATAGCCTACACCTCACCTATGACATGCACATTTAATTAGCAATATTAAAGGTATAACACACTCACCAGCATGGCTCTGCTGCCTTGCTGTCACACCAGAGGGACCTACAAGGATATCAGACACTTTGTCAGTGGCAACAACTGTGGCATTGCTACTGTGTGTTTGCAATCTTACAGTAGTACAACGGTGGACAGTCACAGGCCTACAGATTATATTCCTAATTATTAGTATTGCACAACACTAGGCACCACATCGTCTAACTACACAGTACACATCTCACATAAGCATGCTCTACCAATAGAGGTAACAGTATTCTACAGCTATGCCATGTTACCTGCACGCTCCATGTCAACTTGCTGGGTGGCTCCGGCCTCCATGATGATACATGTTAATTGCTGTGGTTGTTGTTGGCCAGGAGCCACCTGGCTCAGGAGCAGCTCCTCCACTCTGGTGAGGGGGGGGTGGATGGCTACCCCCCCCACCTGTGGCAAGCTGTTGTCTGTGGATATCAGAAGCACACTGCTGGACATGTCTAATTAAATCACTGCAGTGATGGCGTACCTGCTCATATGTCCGGTTATGCATGCCTATGTCATTTACCCTATGGACAAGATCTTGCCACAGCGCAGCCCACTCATGCTGGTCCTGGCTGGTTCTGGAGAACAGCAGCGCATAGTGCTGCACCAGGCTCGCTGTGATGGCTTCCTCCTCGGATGTGCTATATGCCGGGTTACGATGGTGGGACATTACCCTGGAAGACAAATAAACAATATGTGTGAGCAAGTCATGTGGCACACGTGACATTCTAAAGTACAGATATAAATTAACTGCCATATATAGCAACCTATTGGCTGTCAGAAGATACACACTTTCAATACCACATATCAGTTCTCAACACACAGATGCCTCACAGTGCCTGGCACACTCTATATATCAAACCATGTTTTGCACAGCAACAAAGTTATAACAGTATGTAAGACTATACAACAGTACATGGCACACTGTATGTGACACAATGCACCACCTAGCCACAGGAGGTATATATCATGCTAATGCATCATGAAATATGTAATCCATTGCAATGAATGTAAAGTCCACTGACAGTATTACCAGTATACCACACTAGTCGTTGATGGCAGACCCCTGCCTAACATATGTGCACATTCGTTAATATAGGTGGCATACCACTGTACTAGACTATACATGTTGCTAGATACGCAGTTATATCCTGTAACACACATATGACCGAGGCCATGGTACAGGCATACCCACACACACACAGCAGACATACATAACAGACACAAAGGTATGGTGACCCAGGTGACCTTTACCTGTGTACCTTACAGTACTGTGTGTCAGTAGTTACCAGACCTTATGCCTGAGGTATGTAATCTGTGAGGTCTACAGGGAACACACATAACAGTGGTTCCAATAAATGTGCACATACACCATACTGTGCTGTTTAGGCATACAGCTTCAGGTAGTACTACAGTTCATACAGGAGTTGGATTCACCAGCAGTAATGCCCAATAAGCATACATGTACTGCTTTAGCCTACAGTGGGACACCCCAGTCGACAACAAGGGACTACGTCAGACCGTATGGCATGCTGCTTTTTCTGCCTAACAATTGCATACACATCTTTTGCTGGGATCACAGCTAGGACACATAATACCATGACTGAAACAGTTTCCCACTAAGCTATCACACATATACCGAACTCTGACACATTCACCGACACATTCACCATCACACTCAGTCACCTCACATATCGATTATTGCGACAAGTACATGTGGGTGTGTATCACTTCATAGGTAGGTAAGAGGCTATTGGCCCTAGGGCCTATAGAACTCTAGCCATACACTACCCTGGCCTCTGACACACAGGTATTTAAATTTCACGTGGCCCAGTCAAGCAGAGACACTGAGGTGATTGCCTGGGTGTATTCACTATCTCCCATACAGTCTCCAGGATTATTTATGACAACTGGTAATTAGGAGTTTTGTTTGCTATGGATAGTTGGTTAGTTCCAGAGTATGGGATGTCTCTGAGATAGGGATCTATCCCTCCAGCATGTGCTGTTTATTGTGGTCAAAGGGTTTGGGTCCCAAGAGCGTGTGGCTCATACAGATTGTGATCTGTTTACGTGGAGCATGTCCAACAGATCTGGGTTTGACATAGCTTAGTATGTCAGTCAGAGGTCACCTCTGGGTAGGCGGTATGCAACACAGTGTAGTTGTGGGTCTGTGGGACGGTCTGCATAGGGCATCTGTTTGTCACTGGTATCACTCTTTGTGAGGTATGTCTGTGTCCTTTCCACTTGCTGTAGATGTCTTGTGAGGTACATACCACATGGGGCATTGTACTCTATACTGGGTCTTATGTGTGTGGAGTAGAGGGGAACACTGACCTATTTTTCCCTGGATGACACACCTTTTGTGATGACGTGTGCCACATAGTTGGATTACATGACTAGTGTGGCACTGTGACTATCGAAGGGGAGACTAATGTCCACCTGTGTCCCATGGTCTCTTATCACACCTTCGGTGTTGAGTAGACTACCACCTATGTGGTAGTTCATGGGTACTGAGTCTTTGCAAGGAGGGATGCCAATGCAGTGTCAACATTGAGCTTGAGTCCATGGCTTTGTCACCAGGCATCTGTTGCAGTAATTATGACCCTGTCTCTCTCTCTCTCTATATATATATATATATATATATATATGTATATAAATATATCTATATACACACATACATATGAACATCCATTGCTGTACATATAGATATACATATAGGCACATATACAGTCCACCTGTCATGGTGGGTATATCAAGTATGGGAAGGTTGTGATGTATACAGTTATGTCATAACATTGCACAGTGTTGTGCAGAATGCGTTTAAGGTGTTCTCAGCCCATGTAGCTTTAGCAGGCCTCACTGGCTGCAACACTGCAAACCTGATGAATCATACCCACAGCGTTTAACCACCACATGTCATATACCAGCACTGTATGCTGTCTGGTCTGCCACACACTACAACCTACATAGAAATATGCACATAACAACCTTCAACAACATATATATATATATATATCCACCATTCACAAACAGTTGCAGTATGTCCCTTGCTCAATGCACATGTACAGATGCTAATATATCTGACACGGACAGATCTCTCCGTATGTGTGTGCCATACACACACAAGGACCACACTGTTGTAAGTACATGTACCTCACGGCTGACCTGTTGGGCCTTGCTGCAACATGAACAGGTGTCACATGTGAGCACACAGTAATATCAGAGGGTGTATACATAGCTGCTGATGCTGAATTAGCATACTAGCCTGGTACAGCTGTTGCCAATGCTAAGCTACACATTAATATGACTATCATGCATTTGTTACTCTGTCACATCCATGTTTGCATAACCATATGGGCTACTACCCCAAACAGACTTTGTACACACTACTGTACAGAACACAGATAACATGGATCAGATGTTTGACATTTAATGCTGGACTACATATGTCACCGTCACATCCCACTGCACACAGCAACACACTCGTTTCCCCATGCCAGTGGTTATGCAGGCCATCTGTGCATCGATACGTACTGCTGCCACATATGGATGATTCCAACTATATAGAGTACTCTTCATAAACATCTACTACATTCCAGTAAATACATAGCTGTTACATACCTTTCCTTTGTATGTGTTTGTATATCCTGGTAAACTTTTTTTCCCAATATAGGTGTTGGTTTCAATACCTCCTTTACTGTTCAGGAATTTTCTTTTATAGATTTTTATTTCAGTATATATTGATTTTCAATATTTTTATTTTCAATATATTTAACTTTTCTAAATATTTTCTTTCAATATATTTTTTCAATATATTTTTTTCTATATATTTTTCTTTCAAATCCTTTTTCAATATATTATATTTCAATGTTTTTTTTTCAATATAGTTTCTATTCAATACATTTTTTCAATATAATTTCTTTTGTCAGTATACTGATTTATTTTCAATATATTCCTTTTGTTATATTTCTTTACTTTACATCACCTTTTTTTTCTTTTTTTTGTGCTCTCTTTCTCTTCCACTCTCTCTCCCTCTGTACCTGCAATGGAATGATTGCATGTGTGGACAGCAAGTACAGACTGCTTTTATAGGTATCTGCACATGTGCATGTGATGGCCTCTGTACCAATTGGTGGCCACCATTTGGCAATTGCATGCAGCCTGCTGTGTGGTACTTGCAGTACTCACTGTCATAGCAACCCAGTGCTATAAATTGCTAGGTCAGGTAGGCATAGCCCTTTCAGAATTCCAGAGTGGGGACCATGCTTGTTTGCTGTGGACACCGTTGTGTAAGTCAGAAGGTTGGTATACTTCTTCTAACTGTTGCTAAGGGTGTAGCCAGTTATTTGTATGTTGTACTCAGACCTGAATGTTGCCTCTTCCAGTACACAGTTGACAGTGTAGAATTGTACTCACCCCTAGAAATGCTAACACAAGATACATGGGAGTATGGAGTTTCTTTACAACATCTACAATTAGCTGCCATACATATGTAGTTATTGAGATGTTTCCATTTGGCACATGAACTGTTTGGGAACAGCTATACTGTGGATATTAATGTACTCACTTCTGCACTGTTTGTGCTTTTTATTTTGTTGACATTATCACAGGATGCTCATGAAACTGGACAATTCCAGTACTGAGTATGCCTACCTACATCCTTGCTGTACCTTGAACACACTGGTATTTTGTACATTTGTGTGGGGATTGTCCTGCTATGATACTGTGTGGGGGTTGTGAAGTGCTGCTGTAACAGTATTTACTGCTAGAATGTCTGGTTCTGTTATCACAGTCATGTAATGCAATTCCACAACAACTGCTGGTATAGTTCCACAGAACAGGTTTTGTGTTATGGCATTCCTACCTTTCCTTTATATTCACACATTCTGATGCATGATATATATATTTCAGCAACATCTTGCTGTATATCTACTGTGGCCTAGTGGTACTTCATGCAGTTTAGTGTGTCCAAGGTCCGGGGTTCGAGACTGACAGTGGTGTTTTATTTTGCTGCTGAGCAGAACAAGGCCCCTCATATGCAGGGTGACTAAGGCACTTTTAAGCAGTTGTAAGCGGGTTTGCACGACGCTTAGCAATACTTAGCTAAGCGCACACATGTGCACACTCGCTTAAACCCGCTTACTACTGCTTACAAGCGCTTACTCCCGCTAACCCCCGCGCTCATTTCTTTGAAAGAAAAGAAAATGGGGAGATAGGAAAGTGGTGAAAAAGGGGCACAAAGAGGGAAAGACAGTAGGGAAAACAGCTTGGGATGTGCAGGACGGGTGTAGGGAAGGTCCATAGCTGCCCATTTCTTTAACAGCAACAGCTGTGCATATACTAGTAATTTGGAGGGAATTTTGAAACCTTCCACCCCTGAGAGAGGGGTGAGGACAACGAAGTATGTTGTACTGCCAATTGAATTTCAGTGTCTGTGTCCAGCGGACATTTGTGTAAAATGGGCAGCTATGTATGGGGTGTAATTTTTTGTGGGAGCAGATTGCCCATTTTTTTTTTCAGGTGAGAGTGGAATGTGAGGTAGGGGAAGTAGGTATGTTGTGGGAGGTAGGTTGGGGAGGTAAACAGACAAGACAAACAAGATGCATACAGGGGCGGAATATGACACATGGGGTGGGTGAACACAATTGACAGGGAAGGATGTTTGGAAATCGCAAGCCCATGAGCCCACAGATGGTAACAGTGGAACTGAGATCCCCACCCATGGGCAGTCACCACTGCACCTTCACAGCCCAGAGGGTGGCTGTGCTGGGGGCTGCATAGGAGGGGCAGACTCACCTGTGAGTCACGCCACTCTTGCCTCAAGCTGGCGTAGGGGATCAGGGACTGAACGCTGGATCTCCCTACGCACCACAGCCCGGACCCTTCAGAGGGTGACAGGTGGCCCTCCTCCAGCCACGCTTGCACAGGGGGGATGAGGCCCATCCCCTGCAGCACTTCCACCTGAAGGTGGCACAGGACCAATGGAGGAGGGGGTCCCGGGCTGGGCACCGGACCTGCTGGTGCCAGGTGCAATCGCCAGCTGAGGTGGGACAGGTGGGTCCGCTGGGACCGGCCTTCCCATACGTTCTGTGTTTAGGTGTATTTAATGACAACATAGCCAACAGCATTCCAAATTAGTTGTAACAGCATGCAGTAATATTCCCATTAACCCAACACACCAGAGTTCCAACAGTTGAACAGCAAGCATAACACATGCATATATTGAACAACAGTGGACATTCCAACAGCATGCAGGAATGATTGGTGGCAACAGGCCACCAAGATTGTGGTGTTTGAACAGGGCACATGCATCAAAGTTATGCAGATATTTATAAACCAATTGGACATATGTCCCAACAAATGTTTTGAGATTACACATACCCATTGAGGTGTGGAATTGCATTGTTTATGCGCATACAGTAGGGTGTAAAAAGATACCTCCATTAACAACTTATATGAACTTATAGTTTACACTACATTCCTATTGACTGCAGGTATATATCCACTACATGTATTATTACACTGGGCAATGTCCAGTACGTTGTGGGATGTGTTTTGCTAGTTAATTATGTACCTGACCTGTATCTAATATACAAACTGTCCAGGATGCAGATGTTACTGCTACGTATTTATATATTTTATTTATATTCATATGTCTACATATCTGGATGTGTTCAGGTGACATGACCAGTTAAATTTTAACAGCCCCTTACATTTTTTGCAGCACACTGACATTTCCGGTGCACACAATTACAAGCTACTCATGTGCCAGATTCACATATACATGCCAGCCTTGAAACTACAGTTGAGGACTGTATATATGCTTAAGAGATACTGCCACTCCCGACGTACTCTTTCTATGGGCCTACCCAAGTGTGCGTTGACAGCGCTTAATACAACACTACTATTTCTATACTGCAAGAGTACATCTACATTTCAAAGAAGGTGACACAGACACACTACAGGTGTTATACATTTATTAATTAAATTACACACTTTTCTAGTGGCTCTCTCATTTATTTGTTATTACAGTGCATGCAGACATCTTATTCAGGATGTATTATACCTTCATTTATGGTTTACGACACTCTTTTTCTGGCTCTCTCACTTATTCTATATAACAATACATGCAGGGAAATAATTCAGGACTTATTATACCTTTATTAATGAGTTACAACACTCTTTTTCAGGCTCTCTCACTTATTTTACATAACAGTTCATGCAGAGAGGTTATTCAACCCTTATTATACCTTTATTATTGGGCTGAGACACTTTTAGCCAGGCCCTCTCACTTATTTTATAAAACAGTGCATGCAGAAAAATTACTGACCTGCCTGGTGGTGCAGCCTTAGCAGCCTATCTGCATAGGCTTCCTGATTCGCAGCATGGACACCTGCAGCTTTGAAGTAAATGAAGTGATATTGAGACATATACCTATCCATACTATCGACTACACTAGCAATTTTTACATACTTCAGTCCATGGCTACCTACTCAGTAGTGGGGCATTTTGCATCCCACTGGCCTCCTGTATCCATTGGTTCAGTAGGTCCTGCTTGCATCTCTTCAGGTCTGCATGATGATGTCTGACCTGCTCACCAGTCCGAAGGACGCCTGTGGCACTGGTGAGTTCATGTGCAAGACGGTTCCAGGCCTCTGCTTTGTATTCCATGCACTGGAACTGGCCCTGCAGGAGTCTAGCATCATGACGATGGACAAGGAGCCAAACCATCAGTTTTGACTCCTCAATGCCACACCGTTGCGCTCGGAAGCGAGAGCCCTCTCCGACACCAGCCATTGATGCCTGCAGATGGGAACTGCAACCAGTTATGGCAAGTATTCCCACCTATGGAGCTTATATATGCCTCATTTCCCACACTTATTTGTGATTGGCCGGATTTGAAAGTTCTCAACTGAGTTCACACCTGCTTAGCACTGGGTAAACTTTGATTCATATGTATATGTGTGTTGACAGTCCATGAACATCAAATGCTGTCATGGCTTAGTGGATTAGTACTGTGCTTATGGTGCACACTATCCCAGGTTCGAGACCTGTCATTGCTTTTTTATTTTGCTACTGGCCTGACCAGTAGGGGGTGTGGCTGTGTTTAGCCGACTTTGCTCAACTTTGCCCAACGTTGCTCGACATTGCTCGACGTTGCTCTACTTTGCCCTACGTTACCCGGCGCTGTGCTAGTTAGTGCGGTGCGCAACTCCGCGCAAACATGTTTGGTTTTCGCTAGTTGGCGTGATGCACAGCTCCACGCAAAGCTATTGCGCTAGTTAAAGCAGTGCTTAGCTATGGGAAATTATATTGCACTAGTTAAAGCAGTGCTTAGCGAGGGGCAATTATTCTTAAATGTGCTTAATACTGGTAAATGTTGCTTAGCAGTGCTTCACATTGCTTAAGATAGGTTACTTATGCATTCATTATTATGCATGAACGTTTCACTTTCTTATATATATTTATAATATCGTTCACTACTGCATAGGCCATTTTGATGCATTTTAATATGATTTAAAAGGTAAATGTCAGGATTTATTTTTATGCACGGATTTCCTACTGAAAAAGCAGAGAGGAGTGGTGGGACTCGAACCAAGAATGCCTCCTCTTTGTGCGAAGGCTCTACTACTACACTATTGCTATTTGGCTTAATTTGCATATAAGTGGTTTATTATCCTCTTCGATGTCTAAACTGCTAACTGTAGCTAAGCAATGGGCACACCCACACACGCACTCACAAATACGGGCAGCTATATCGTGACTAATAAAAAAAAAATTAATTTTGTTTTACATTTTATTTCATTTATACAGGGCTTTTTAATGTGGGGGAGTGTAGTGTTGGGGGTATACACATTTGAGCGGACTTGCTCATATCTGCTGACATTTGCAGAGTTAGGCACTTGCAGGGGCATGGATATTTGGACTGCTCGGCAGTCTGACATGCCCCCTGCACTCCTACACACTCCGTGTTAGCCTGGGAGTTGAGTCAGCATGCCCTCATGCATATGTATGATGCGCTGAAGTCTAACTCTTAGACAGCAGACTCCGAGTAGGACTTCGTTCCTCCTACACGGAGGGTTCCTGAATCCCCCCCAATGTGATATTTGGCATTAATTTATGGCATGTGTGCTGCAATACCCTACAACACTTTGTCCAGTGGTCAACATTGATATGTTAAATGACTTAGCTTTTAAGACCTGAATTTGAGGGGGGGGGATCAATTTTATGACTTGACACGTATTTGGTGGGACCTTACACATTGATAAAAGTAATTTGTACAATGTGGGATTCAAACCTATCTAAAAAAGAGAACACATATTTTTTCTACATAAGTTGTTTTTCCTCATTGCCACAGAATAAATGTTTGCCAAATATGGTCATTACTAATATATACCCTAAAGAGTACCTGGTGCTATACTTCAGTTAACCATGTATGTGTGTGATGTGACAACATCCAGACTTACACATTCTCAGATGTGACACAGGAGTAATGTGTGAAAATATACTGGAAATGCATACACTTGCATTATTTTATGAGTAGCTTCTTTAGTTCTGGTTCAGACCACACAACACATTCTGTTTCACTGTTATACTTGTGTTATGGGAGGTATGTAGATGACTGTCAGTAAACTATGAAGTCCACCCCAGGCCTGAAAATACATTTATAATTGCATAATCATCATTATCATGTTACACCATTTACACATATAATAGATATGATACCCTGTGTATTCTCAATCTGATATGCAGTATTGTTATGTATAATTATCTTTATATTCCAATTCTTGTGAAAATTACAGTGGGATACCCTTAATAAAAAGTGGAGTGTGTGGGATTAGAACCACAGTTTAAATGGATTATAGCCATAAATATATACCTGGTGTAACAGGGTAAACTATGCAATAGGTGTATTTTTTTACACTCAGTACTGTCCAGAGTCCTGATGGCAGTGCATCAACTCAGCCTGTTTGCATGAAGAAAGGCAAAACAAATAAAATTGTTCACTTTTTTTCCTTAAGCAGTAAAGCATATTTGTGGACAAGTGAGCAATGTGCAAATATAACAGGTAATAGTGAATATATACTCCTTCTGTTAATGTTCATTATGATTCTTTTTTCAGTAAAAATAACTACTGTGGAACCTGAACCATGCTTTACCTGTCTTATCTATTGTGTACATGAATGCATTTACACCTTGTCTTACACATACATTTGGGTCACGTGTAATTTCTGGTCTCGTTATTATCCAAGTTGTTGACCATTGCACATTGACAATATGCACATTTGCATTCCTTAAGGCGACTGACAGTAATTTTTAAATGTTTATACATTTAACCATATTTGTACTAAGCCAAGCACCGCACAAAGGTTAAAGACAAAAAAAATGTTAAACAATTACATAGCTCTAGATTTGAACTATCAGAGCAATGAATTACAAAAAAGCAGAATGAGGTCTTATCTCTCTTTGCCAAAGGCACTGCTTTGCAACAGCAGTCAATTCATGTACATACAATCAATTCACACTTCCTCTACAGTATTAACAGGCCATTAATTTGTATATTCACAATTGGTTGGCTAAAATATTTAGTGCAGTGAGTGATCACAACCATTTATGAATATGTGTGCAAAAATGTAGCGCTATTTTATATTTGTGAAGTTAGTTCCACACTTTATAAGTGTATCCTCACTGACACACCCACTCCAATGAATAGTGTCTGAATTGCTGCTGTGCTTTACTTCTATCTCACACTAATCATTCACAGTTGTAAGCCATTGGCACCTAACAGTGTACAGCCTACACTATGTTCACATCTGCTACACAAAGTCAATAGTTTGGCATTCAGTAATTCTAATGAGTTTACACCTTATTTGCACCTTCACAGTGCTCAGAGGGCTGCCTCTACACTATAAAAAGATAACAGTGTAGCCAGGGAACTTGAAGGTGAGGAGACTTGTGTATTTGGACAAAACAAAAGATTGGTACTCCTTTGAAGGTGATTCCTCTGTTGAGAAGCCTTAGTTTTGCATGTGTTATTTGAGTATATTCTAGATTTTGTAAAATGTTACAAATGTATTTATATACCCAGGAGAAAATGGAACTTTTATCTGTATGCATTTCTTATACTTCACTGTTGGCATAGGCAGTTTTGGCAGGCATTTTCATTTGTTAGACAGACAGGTTATACTTTCAACACAACTATATTTTTAACATTTGATTTTTCAGTTTTCTATGTTATTGGAGAGAAATTGTAATGTATATGTCACTGACACTAGTGTTATGCTTTTGTGATGGTCCAAGGCAACCTCCACAGAAGTTATGTGCACAGTGAAAAGTGACTGGCATTCATAAATTGACTTTTCTTTTGAAAAAAGTGTAGATATCCAGACAATTGTGTGGAAAACATATATACATTACTTCTGTGGTATTCCTTGGTTTATACAAACATTCATTTGTTTGGTGTTTGGGGGAGCCGCCTACCATTCTGTTGTCCCAAAAGAGGTGTGTTTCAAGTGTGTTTCTATTGAAAATGTTTAGATATCCTAATATTTATGTGGAAAACATATATACATTACTTATGTTGTATTCTTTGGTTTGTACAAACCTTTGTTTGTGTATGAGGGGGAGGTGGGACAACCATCTGACATTCAGTTGTGCTAAATGAAAAGTGTGTTTCAAGTGTTAAATGTTGACAAAAATGGTACACAGTCTGATTATTTTTGTAAGGAATACATTAGTTATTTGATATTTATTTGTTTTATCCTTCTCTGTTTTATGTCACATAGGATTATGACACCCAAGCTTACACATCCATGAAAACTCTTTTTCAATCACGTTGAAAATAAGGTCATTATAGAGGCTCTGAGATGGCATGGAGCCTTTCTGCTTGAGAAAGGCTGTGGGAATATGGCTGACAAAAAGGAGATTTGGAACCAGTTAATCAACAATGTAAAAGTAGTTGGTGGTCACAGCCACAATTAAGATCAGATATGGCATTGGGGCACAGATATGATTTCATCAGCCCATAGAAGGGTAGTTGCAGTTGCCCAAGAATAGTTGGCTATGGGGGGGTCCTGTTACTGAGCCACAACTGACACCAAATAAGGAGTTCCTGTCCACTGTCAGAGATCCAGACAGCTCAGTGGAAATGGCACAATGTGTTCCTGATGTCAGTGCCGATGTGGCTGGGAGGACAAATGTGTCTCAAGAGCAGCTTCCAGCTTAGCTTACGTATGACAACATTTATATCTGCTTATAGAATAAAACAAATAATATGACTACTACTTCCTGTGATAAAAATTGTTTCGCTCTCTACCTGTTGATAAGTAATAGATTTATCCAACAGAGTTGTTCACTACACATGGGTGAGGGTGGACATCTCAGACAAGTTTCAGATTCAGCGTTTAAAGCACATATAGCTGATTGTGTATTCGCTGTCACCCTGTATGATTCCCATTGTGATTAGGGTTGCCACCTATCCGTTTTTTTTGCAAACTATCCAGAAATCAAATTGATTCTCCGGTAGTCTGGAAAACACTGTACAAACTCCAGTATTCTTTTTCAAAAAAGGAAACAGACTATTGGAGTTTGTTAAAGTGGCTGATTTACTATGCTTTTTTACAGAAAAGCATAGTAAATTGTCTGACAGCAGGCATCAGGAATTGGAAAAAGAGGGTGTTCCCATCCGTTGATGCCACAGTGACATCACAAAATGAGTGGAACGTAAGTGGGAGAAGGAACAGGAATAGGCAGGGTTCTGCATGATATGAGGGGTGTGGCTTTACTCCAGTTTTAGCCACAACGAAAGGTGGCAACCCTAATTGTGATGCTTAATTGCTGTCCTCTCCTTACTTCATTTCTTCCAGGAACATCCTCCCTGCAAAGTGTGGTGACATCTGCACATGATAAGCAAATGTTTATTTGCTTATTACTATGCATTATTTAGATATACAATTATCTGTATGTGTGAGGAGGGAGTAATGCGTATCTGTATTGCTGTATCATTTGTGATTGTGTAACCAGTGTTAATATTTTATCATCTGTTTATTTAATATTTAGCATAGTGGTAATTTCATTCCTGTGTTTGTTGCTTATTATCACAGGTGATCCTGACAGTAGAAGTGCAGGACTCCTGCGACCTGATGTCAGAGTATCGGTAGGGTCTGATTACAATGTTTTACAAATAGGGGCACAGTCAGAGGGTGCAGAGGTTTAATCTGACACTGAGATTGTGATTCACACATGCCCCTGGATTTACTTCAGACACAGGTCAGTATGCCTACTCATACCCTTTCCACTGAGCCCTCAGATAGCTGACAGGTTGAGATTGACACAGTCAATCAGGGTAGTGTGATTACTGCAGCTTCAGTGCTGGTTGACTCTGGCCATAGCAAAAGTGTGGGTGAGATGCCAAGCAGGAAGGTTGGTAGGGGTGCTTAGAGGAGGCCTGTTGTCCACCATCCACTTGATCCTGGTGTGTCATTACATGCCATGTTAAGGACTGTCCTGGAGGCATAAGCATGTTCCACTAGGGCCTCCGAGGACATGCTTAAGGTTCTTTATGTGGTACAAGCTGACATGCATGACTGCCTCCACTGTGTAGCTGATTCAATGTTTTGGATAAATGACATGATGGTACAGGCAGTGTCTGCAATGGAACATCTTTTGAGATGGGGACTGTAACCATGTGGCTGTAGGTCTGCAACATCATCTGCTGTTAGCCAGCATGGCCTGTTCCTGATCCCGGTCTAATAATGGCACTAATTCTACTGCTCCATCAGTGGTTGAGGTGTCCATACCTAGACGTGGTAGGCCATGGGGTCATAGACCTGGGAATAGTTATGTGGAGCAATCATCCAGCAGACATTGCTCACATTCAGGTAGCACCAGCACATCTGACCAGTGGACATGCTAGTGTTAACTCCTGGCAGAGCCAGTTCTCATGATTGGGGGTGATGACAATGAACTGATACATCTGCCATGCATAGCTTACACTTGTCTGACATGCCAGTACATAGAGCTAGCACAGAGCTTCATTGTGTTCATGCAGGCACTCACACACACCTTTCATACTGAGTGCCCATACAGACAGACACACACACATAACAGGTACATGAGGCATTCATGAGCCTTGCAAGTCATTTTTTCTCAGTGGCCATCTGATAATTAGCTAAGTTTCTGCCTGCCTGTCTTACTTACTCACACACACACTCACTTACTTTTTGTGTCAGCCTTGGCCTGTCCAAATGATGATAACTCTGCCATCACCTTGCTTCTATCTTTTGGATTCAGGGATACGCGTGTATTGTTTTCTGATGCACAGGGTGCATAGCAACTGAGTGCTTAGTATATATATATATATATATATATATATATATATATATATATATATATATATGTATATTGGTGAAGCTATTTTAAAATTTTTATTGATTTCTTATAGCCTTTTTACTGTTGTGATTACTACCTTAAAATCATTAATACATCAGTGAGGCTTATTTCTCTACTTGCGTAAATGAAGGGATAATTAGACTTTGGACTGTCTGTTGTGGGTATTTTAGATGCATGAGGCATGTTAGTTGATAAATGGCAGAAATCTATCAACATTAAGTCAGGACTGTCACATAGTGCTGTCATTGTTGGACAGCTCTCTCATATTCTATTTAGGTATATCTTCAAGTAACAGTATGCAAGTATCTGACATTCATATGTGTTCTTACCCATTTATTTTCCTGTTCCAGGTTCAACATTTAACCATGATAGTCCTGTATTTACAACTGTTGTAATTCAGGGCTGACTCTCTCTGATGTTAGCAGTACGCAGCCATTACATGGGTAGGTAAAGTTTGCGACCATTGCCTGGCATCACTTTTACTGTAAGTATGTTCATAGGACATAGGTGGTCAGCATGTGTGTTTTCCATTGCCTCTTGGCCAGGTCGAGTGCATGTTGTGCACGCCTACATTTACCTACACTCACAGTAGCTGCTGATTTCCTCTCTGAGTCCTCCTCTGCATGTGGCTGTGGTGGCATTGCCAGTGGTGGTAGAATGTGTGCTGTTTACCCTTGGTGTTCATGTTGCAGCTGTTTTCTCAGGATAATACTGTGTAGAAGAGCATGGACAGTCATAATTTTGGCAAAAGTACTGGAATCATACTGCAGGGCTCCCCCTGATGTATCTAGGCACCAAAGTCTTGACTTCAGCAGCCCATTGTCATGTTCTATGATATTTCTTGTTGAGCGTGTGCCTCATTATAATGCTTCTCCATGGGTGTGTGCATTTCTGATGAGTGTCATTAGCTATGGTTTGAGTGCACCCCCTGCATCCCCCAGTAAATGGCCTTGTAGGATATTCCCCCTGGAAACCCTCTGTTAGTGTTGTGAACTGTGCCAGTTATGGGAGTCATGGTAACTACTGTGGGTTGTTAGCACACACATTCAGGATGATTGCTTCAGCATTACACATGACCTGGCAGTTAATGGAGTGGACACCCTTTCTGTTTATGTATAGTCTTCCCTGTTCCCCACATGATGCTTTGATATTAGTGTATGTGCAGTCTATGGCAACAAAGACCTCAGGAATGTATGCTACTGGGTAGAAATCCTGCATAATTGTAAGTCTGTCCTCAGGGGTATGGGGACAATATATATATATATATATATATATATATATATATATAGCCACTGGCATGCTGTAGTATAGCATTCAGGAATTGATGGAGGATCCTGGATGCTGATGGCTGTGACACCCCCAGCATGTCCCCTGTTGGTCTCTGGAAGGTTCCTGTAGCTAAAATTCTAAGTGCTAAGTGCTACATATACTTTGGTCTCCACAGATACAGGTTACCCTCAGTTTTCCCTTGCTCTTAGTTGAGGACAACAAAGGTTACAGAGCTCCTGGAGTGTGTCTCTGTCCACATTGTAGCACTCTACTATTTCCACCTCATGCAGATCATGAAAAGTTAAACAAGGTCTAAGCACCCTTCTCCTTCTTGCCTGAAGTCTATCAGCAGCATTATAGACTTCAGCCTGTTGCACATACATATACAGAAGAGCAGAAGCAACCACTAGCATTCATTTCCGTACTTTTTGTGGCTGCATTCCAATAGGTTTTGGAATTCAAGGCAAAAACCTACACTAAGTGCACCCTATTGCTTTATAACTTGTTGAATATCTCTACCATCTTGGATTGTTTAGCATACAATTCAGCTGCTGACATTGTAATTAGCATCCCTCAATGTTTACCATGTTTGTGCAGCTCCACACATTGTGTAGAGCTGCTTACTGAATAAAAATCAGTGTGCTAATATGTGCCCTTTGCGGCATGACTTGCACATGGTTTTAGTGAGCCATATAGGGTTTATTGAATCCAGTCTACTGTTGTAGCATGTATAAAAACCTTTATAGCCACTATGCAATATAGAGTCTACTGGATTAGAAGCACTAAAATGTGAAAGTTTTTGTGAAGAATGGACAGTACTTGCTCTGGCATCATGAACAAACTAAACCAAACTTTCATTCTTGTCTCAGATACCGAACTGAGACAAATTAGTCTCTTGTACAGAAACAGGCTTGCCAAACATATACCTAGTTACCAAGGGTGGCACTATGCCAGGGCACACTGGGGCATGTGCTCCAGCTGTAAAACAGTGTACTCAATAAAATCCCAAATCTTTTTTGTTTCTTTGACGCAGTGTGCTTCCTTGTTCAGTAGTCAGCAACAAGGTACCATGGGACTGCTGCAGCACCTGATTTATGTCTTATAGCACCTGACTCCAAGTTCTGATTACTCAAAAATCCTTTATATGATCTGCTAAGTGAAGTGTGTGTGTGCGTGTGTGTGTGTGTGTGTGTGTGTGTGTGTGTGTGTGTGTGTGTGTGTGTGTGTGTGGGTGTGTGTTTTCAAGTGGTTTTTGCCTTCATTTTGTAGGCAAACCCATATTAGTTATTTCAGAAAATATACTTTTGTTAAAAAAATGTACCCTTATGTCTTTTTTAAAACCTAAAGGGTGGGAGCACTGTCTGGTTTAGTGACTTGCTCAAAGTTACACAGTAGGCCAATGGAGGTAGAAATAGTTAAACCCTGTAATCTTTACTTCAGGATGCAGATCATTAAGAACTTAGAGCTTTAATCTTCTGTTCTAACTGCCTGACCTTGGTTATTTTTTATATTTTTTTATTTTATAATAAATCACTAAGAATTTTACAGACAGTCATAGACTATAGTTTCATAGTTCTTGTTCAGAAAATTAATGTTGATGTAAAACCTGTTCTGATAGGTTTTTATATGAACTAGAGTAGCTTACCTTTATTTGTCTCTGATATTTTAGAAAATCTCTAATTTTGTCCATGTATATTCCTTAACCTTCTTTAACTTCTTTTTTTCTGGTAAATCACTGACAGTTTCAGTCAGTAATGGTAGTCCTTAGATTTTCATAGTTCTCACTGTTAAGAAAATGCATATCCATCCAAATCATGTTAGTTTGTTAAATGTGTAAGTAAATTAGAGTTGTTTTGGCACTTAAAGCTCTAAGACTTTAAGGAACTACCCCCTTGTGCCTACTGTGTGATTTTGAACAAGTCACTTAACCAGACAGTGCCTCTAGAAAGGAACACTTGCCCCATTGAGTTTTCCTGGTTAACAGATAAATGTTGTATCTTTTGACTTTTCCCGGTTAGGGGTCGCCACAGTGGAACTCCGGTCCGCTAATGATTGGCAGTAGATTTTTATGTACTGACTTGCCAGGCCTGACTCACAACCTTCAACGAAGGTACGCCCATTCACGCATGTCTCCACGCAGAAGACGCTTTAGCTGAGAATAGTATTTAAAATTTGTTCTCACATTATTTATGACTTTGATTCTTGAGTAAATAAATTAGTAGGCAGTTTCATCTTCCTTGTCAAATTTGTGGCTTTCTGAGAAGTTGTGGATTGCACCACTAAATAATGATACACCTGTGAGCTTCATTCTTTGTATCCTTCAGACTATGCCTGTTAATACAAAGCATGTTTTTTTATAAATAAGAGAATATTAAAAATCTCTTCCTGATTTTAAGTTTTTGTCTCTGATTCTTGGGCTAAGAATATCAGAGGACAGAAGGGAGTTGTAATAGATTACACTGTACAGTTCTGACAGCAGTGAGCCGAGATACATTTCTGGACCATTATTTATGAATGCATACAGTCGCTTGATCTTAAGCAGGTATATGAGGAGTACTGTCATGCAAGTAGTTGTAATTGATGCCTGTGTGCGTGTGTGTGTGTGTGTGTGTGTGTGTGTGTGTGTGTGTGTGTGTGTGTGTGTGTGTGTGTGTGGGCACATGCGCATGTGTGTAAATGGTGTAATTCTTAACTTTTCCTGATTTTTTTCCAAATATTTATGATCTGTTCCTCATAAGATTTGTGACATTCTGGTAAAGTGTTGTGGACTGCAGTCACTAAATAATACCAAATGTGAGTTTCAGACATAGCCTTCAGAAAATTCTTCCTATTATAACATGTGTCATACTAGCGATATTATAAATATACAAAACCAATATTTAAAATCTGTTCCTGATTCTGTTTCGTTGTTTGCTATTATGTTTTGGCTTTGCCCTGGTTCCTGAGTTAAGAGTTAAGATGGTACCACAATAGCAGTGTCTTCAACTCTGAAGCAATGATTTGAAACACTTGACTGTGTCTACTTTTTACTAATTTTGTTAATCAGGACTAGTAGCCAAAAGTGTTTGGCTGCTTGGGGATGGGTATGCAGCATAGTTCTCAGCTGTACCTCATAGACAGATATTCTTCAGTGCGTAAGTTTGAATATTAACATTTCTATTGTGCTCCACATTAAAAGAGTCTATCTCATATTCATTGTTACAATTTTTTAACAAATGGACCCGATAGATAATATTGAATCACATTAGTTCATCAAAATAATTTTTCTGTAAATCTGTAGAAGCAGTTATTTTATTTACCATGCTGTGAGCTTCCTAATGAAGTTGTTAGTAAATATTCCATATTCTACCTTTCCTTTCATATTGTTAAAGGTAGTGATGTGTTCTGTATTTTTGAGATGGAAGATTGAAAACTATGTGATACAGTCAGTGGAAGAAAGCAAATGGTTGGCTGAGGCTGATCACATTAAAGTGACCATTGCTGTGGCTTTTTAGAAGGTACAGTCTGAGCTTAGTGTTTGAAAGTTCGAAGCTGAAGTACATTTCAGTGGCTCATTTGTTATTTCACTGCTTCCTTTCAGAAAAACAAATAGATCTGTGAACAGTGGTAACAATACACACTGCACACAATGCAAATACACTTTGTATTTTTTTTTTATTTCATTTTTTATGGCAGTTGACATTAGGGTGTCCACCAACATTCCAAGTTACAGATCCTCAACAATACCAGTACCTCCTCCCCCTATCTCTCCCATATAATTTGTGTCACATTACTACTTTTCTGGAGCTAGAAACAGATGACCCTTGGATGGAACTAATTGGCAAACTTATGTCCTCCTCCATCAGTGACAACTACCAGCCACTGCAGCCCATCCTTACCACAAGAAAGGTCATATTGCTGCAGGCATCTCTTAGCTACTACACACTTACAATTATTCTTAACCATTTCCTTCCCTGTGACCTAACTCATGCAAGTCTGTCATCTTTAATCAAGCTAATATCCACTTCTATCAGCATTCTCTTCCCTTTCCTTTTCCCATTCCAAATCCAGACAAAAACGCACACACCATCTCCAAACCCTCATAGGGTGAAATTCAGTCTACCCCTCCTTCCTTAGTCAGAGTCCACATCCTAAATCCCATGGCCACCTCCCATCTGCAAGATAGGAATATATGTAATGTTTATACTCCTAGCCATACTTATCAGCTATACCTGCTTCACCTTGTCCATCATAAATGTTTTGATTTTTCTAGTATATCCTTGAGGATTACAATTAGTCCAATAGTGATGGTCATTAGAACTATATATTTCTTATTGTTCAAAACTGCATGTCACTGCAAAACTTGTTGTAATATTAACTTTTAAGTGGATTGGAGTTATATTTAAAATTGTTCCCAGTTTTGGGCCTTTCTCTCCTAATTACTTTTGGCTTTGGTTAAAATTCTTGTGCAAAAAATGGAGATGTATGCTCCCAGCCCTACTGTCTTTTCCTTGTCCACATTCTTAATCATCTTTCTTTTTTCTGGCCCAGTTTTGAGGTTTTCAGACCCTGAACCTGTATAAAACATATAATGATCACACTTCCCACATCCTTTTTTATTTGATTTATTTATTTTCTTTAACAATTTGGTTATCAAGTAAGCATGTTGCTCTTTTGATCCCTTTCAGCCCGACCATGGTATAGGAGTACAATATAGCTTTGTTGAAAACAGCATGTCAAACACAATTTGATTTTGAATTCAAAGTTACAATACATGAGGGGAAAAATAAAGTACATTTCAGTTCAAATAATTACAATATTTGCAAGAAAAGTATAATTTACATGGGAGTACTTATAGGTTCATAGGTTCAGAGGTGTGTACTAGGCTAATGGCCCTGGAGCCTTTACAAGCCTAGCCCATAGAAGTGCCCTGACATTGTGCCACCCGAAGTTAGTTCCCAGTGCCTCCATCAAGTAGAGCCACTGCAGTAACTTCTTGTTAACAAGCTACAAAATTATCCAGTGTCTCCTAGGCAGGAGCACTTAAGTTTATTTTCCAAATGCTGTCTAAAGTGTTTTTTTAATGTTTGAAAATATTCAGTATTTTTGTGTCTGTAGGTAGCTGATTCCATACAGATAGGCCCACTCCAGAGAGGGCTTTTTTCTCCTGTATTTAGTTTCAGTCTAGGTATGACCAAAGTGAATGTATTGTTTTGACATTTCTAAGGAGGTAGTTTTGTTTTCTGATGAGACATAACTGTGTAAGAAATAGATGATAACCAAGATGAAGATATTTATGAATTAAATATAAGAGGAAAGTGGATCTGCTAGTAATAGTCAACTAGTGGATTTTTATTTTCAAGTAGGGAACAGTGGTAGCTATTATGATCAACAAGAACAGCAAATCTAAGCATTTTATTTTTTTGCTGAATGAAGGGCAGTCAGGGGAATCTTGGGTGTTAGGAAGTTTATAGCTAAGATCATCCATGTTAATAGGGAGAGAAGGCATGAGAGTCAGTAACATAATTTTAGTTGGGAAAAACCTTGGAGGTAATGTCATATGTGTGTATATTGAAGTTAAGTAATGAGTCTAGTGTTGTACCAAGATATTTCTACTACCTGACATTTAGTATAAGATTCCCTTTTACGTTTGTTAAGTTTATGGGAGAAGGTGAGTTTAATATTTAGTTGTAGCAAAGATCATGACATTAGTGTTTGTGCTATTAATTCAAGATTTAATATGGTTGAGCCAGTTGCAAATTTTGAAGAATTGTGACTGACCATTATGTTGTTGAATGGAGGGGGGGGGGGGTTGCACGATTCAAGGAGAAGAAAAATCATGTCACTAAGAAATGGGCAGAACAGTACAGGTTCAAGAAGTGAGCATTAAGGCATTCCCATTTTCAGGGTTCCCTTTTCAGATAGTAAATTATTAGCAAATATTGAAATGGTCTATCTTGCAATGCATTTTTTAATCAGATTATAATTTTTTTTACAAAAACTGAGTTTTTGAAGTTTATTCTGCAAGAGACTATGATTTACAGTATCAAAGGTATGTGTCATAACCACAAAAATACTTGCTGTAATGAGACCATCATTAATGCTGCTACTGGTGCTGCAAGTAATGTTGCCTAGCTACCAAATTAATTTCTAAAGCCTTGCTGTCAGTCAAAAAACAGACCAGAGCTATTTATTTGTTTAAACAACTGTTAGATGAGTTTTTATTAAGCTTTAGTAATGGGATAATGACTCAAAATTGGTCTACAACCCTTAAGTCATGAGGGACCTCAGACCTTTAGGACTAAGAATAAGGACTGAGTGCTTAAACAGAGGTAGAACTATACTAATAGTGAGAGATTAAAAATGTACATAAACTGTTTCACAATTTTCTCTGATGAGTGTTTAAGGACTTTATGTTAAATTTTTATTGAATTTTGCACCTGCTGAGTTTAATTTAGTAGGTAAGGAACTTCTTTGTTTTCTTATGTGGCTAAGTAGTGAAAGGTGGCAGCATGACTTGCTAAATAATAGATTTGGGGGGAATTACTGTTTTGATTGGGGGTGCAAAAAAAGTGTTGGCTAATTTATTTAAGCTTGTTAGTAGATAGTTTGTGAACTCATTAGTAAAGGATCTGTGTTGTCTGATTGGCTGCTGGATTTGGTAGTGGTGTTACTAATGTCACCAGTGATCTGATTTATTTCTTTCCAGACAAGAAAGTCTTTTGCTTTTATCTGACGTGTCATGCTTTTGGCCTATTGGTAAGTATTCTGTTTGATTCGATTAATGCAATGTAATTTTAACTGAGGTTTAGATTTGAGGCATCTTGTTTCCAAACATTCCATACTTTATCTCTTCCTTTGATATTAAGCTTTATTCTATTTGACAGCCAAGGGAAATGTATGTCCCCTTAGTTGCCTGTCTATTATAGGAAAAAATGCCTTGAATATTTGCTAGAACTTTAATGAACTATACCAAAACTATTGTAGGATTGGTTTGGGAATAGACTGTGATCCAGTCTAAATCGCTGAGCTAGTTCACAAGTAGTTGCTTGATTTATAGAAAGGTTCTACAAGTAGTTGCTTGATTTGTAGAAAAGTTCTACCAGTAGTTATAACTCCTTTCTCCTCTTTCCACCATTTAACCACATCCAAGCATGAACCTCTTCTATACTCAACTCTACTTCCTGCTAACTTCAAACAAACCACCTTGTAGACCAAGGTAGATGAATATATCCACTTCCCAAATACAAGCACCCCTTCTCTCCTTTTACCAAAAAGTACTATTGTGCTATTTAAGGTGCAGGCCCCATCCTACTTATGCAGCATAGAAAACAAAGAACATTTTTTTTCTCTAATAGTATAAGGCATTTACTATTCAGTCATTCCGTGCCATATTTATACTGTTTTTCCTTCAAAATTATGAACTCATGCACACCAGAGTCAAATTTTGTCACATTGCTATTATAAGGACTATAATTTTTGACAATTCACCCCTGTAATATTCCAAGTAAAGTTCTCCATGATAAAGAAAAAATCCTTCAGCTATAGATAAATTAAATGAATGGAACTGTCATGGTGTTCATTTTAGTATGTTGTATGCAAGATGAGGCTTTTTTCTTTAGCCTGCTTCCTAGAAGTAGATAATAGTTAGAACATGGACAAGCAATGTCCATGAAGTTCTAAAAACACTAAATTTAATCTCAGAACCAAAATGCTCAGTAATATTTCTCTTTATTAGCTGCTTTAGGATGTCTTCTTGCATACAAATTGTCCTTAACTGTACTAAAGAAATATCCTAGTCTATAGACTAATTTATTAAAACTCATAATATGGTGAATTTTATTTTTTATTGATTTATTTTGCTTAGATAACTTGGTAAGTAGGTTGGTCGGTAGACTTCCTTCAGCCATCACCTGAGTCCAATAGCCAAACAGTTAAATACAGAGAAAAGAGCAAACAATAAAATGCAGTAACATAAGCAGACAAAATAAGATGGAACGTTTATACAATAAATATCAGGCAAACCAAAAGAAGACAATATTGGCTTATAATAAATAAATCATATTAAACAAATCCATTGATGCGAAAGTACAATATTTATTTGCAAAACAGTTTGAAAAGGTGTTGTGGTCATTAGAAACATTAACACTGTGAAGAGAAAGGAAAATGGACACATTACAGATATAATAAGTTATTTATAGTATATACATTTTCTGGAGAAACATAGCAATTAGTAAACTATTATATACAATGGGCCAGATTACAAAAGAAAGTTGCATACAGCACAACGTGCCAAAGGAAGATGCCAAAGCATCAGCAATAGACATAATTTTATAATGTATGCTAAAACAAGACCAAGTAATTTTCTATTCAGTGTAGGAAAGGGCAGGCCATCAGGTGACGTGCACCACAGAGTCTGCACATGCCTGCTGGATTCTAAAACCCACCAGATATGCCCAACACAAGTTAAATGTGACAAATTACTTTGCCAACAACTTTCTGAAAGCAATTCGCAGAGGCCATATGTGCTTCATTTTAATGTCACTATATTCCACAAATTCCTACAGAAGCCTTTGAATTCCACAAACCTAACTTTAAAAAATGCACTTGGCATTTAATGCACTACAGCAGACTGGGGTACTGCCAGCCATAATAGAGGACAATCCCCAAAGGCATCCTAGAAGGCAGTCAGCTAGACTTGGAGCCAGGCTACAGTTAAGCCAGCTCTCTGAACAGGAAATAATAGATAGATACAGATTAGATAGAGAGCTAGTGCAGGCTGTTTGTAGGACGTGCGCACCCCACATGTATGCTCACAGTCTGTAGGGTAACCCAGTACTGGTAGAAACAAAAGTGTGCCTGACTCTAGGTATATTGGCTTCTGGGACATTTCAGAGGCATATGGGAGATGCTGTAGGGGTGTCCCCAACAGCTGCCAATCACATTCTCATACCATTCTTGGCAGCTATGTAGACCATGGTAGATGAATATATCCACTTCCCAGCAACAGCCATGGAGCGAAGAACTGCCATGGACCAGTTCTATGTCATAGTCAACATCCCACATGTCCTCAGTGCAATAGACTGAACCCATGTCCCAAACAAAATCCCAGTTGTACCTGATGCTAAACAGTACATCAAAAGAAAGGGATGACCATCAGGTGGTGTGCAACACAGAAGGCCTCATTACTAATATCATGGCAACACACTCTGGAAGTGTGCATGATGCGATGATGATGTTCAGATAAAGTGCCCTGAGGTCTGCTTTCCAACATGGTTAGATACTGGGGGGGGTCCTACAAGGTAAGTACATGAACATCAGTATATGGTAAGCAGTAGCCAGACATTGTCACAAGGAGCAAGATGAACAAATGTTCCTTCTCATCCTCCTGAAACCAGGAGACTGCAGTTATCTGTTGAAGCCTTGATAATGACCCCATACAGAACCCTATCAACCCCTGCCTTGGATGTATACAGCAGAGCACACGCCTCAATATGAAACACCATTGAGCATGTGTTTGGTGTGTAAGAGTCAGATATCTGGACACATCCAGGTGGTACAGTATAATACACACCAGAAAAGGCATCACAGATGGTCACTCTGAGTGCCATGCTACACAACAGAGTATTGTAAATCATGGTGGCCTGCCAGCTGCAGGTGTAGGTGCCCTTCCCCAAGAACCCCATATGTCTGATGTTACGCTATCCCAGGATGATCATGAGGTCACAGGGGTGAGAAGAAATAAGTGTGGGTGATGGAGGATGTGGCCATATGTTGTAGCTCAGGCAACACAGCAGCATCTGACACATACCTTTCAGTCATGACAAGCCACACATACAAATGTACACAGACTAAACAGTGACGTTTGTGTGTTGCCTCACAGAAGCAGCAGCACAGAGCATGACTGAAAGACACCATTAGTTGTCCAGATTAAACATCATACACAACAGAAGCATATGGTATACCAGTAATAACATATACACAATACTCATCACGGAATACATCTGGATGTATACATTACCACAAGAAGTCTCACAGTCTTACTATAAGATATATCACAAAAAAGACCACACAGGTAAATGTGTTGCATGCAAGTGGTCTGCACAACAGAAGGTGCTGTTGGACAGGCAAGATATCATCATATAAATAATTATCATTGTAAGGTCGCTACAAAATAGCAAGTTACATAACAATTCTAGGCCCATCCAGTGTTTGGGCATGTATCAGCATGATCATAACTGAAAATCAGGGGCCGTACACTAACACTGATGCAGCACACATCACATTGTATTATGTGCAACAGAGTAGTATAACACAATAAACAGCATATAGCAGCAAGAATAACTACAAACATCCCATGGACTGGCAAAGAAAAAAAAAAAAACGCAAACAAGTCTCATATCCTGCCTGATGTGGAATGTCACATATAAGGCACAGGTTACCTCTGCAATATGACTCATTTAGAGGTAAGAATTCATTCAGTCATCCAAAGCATCAATGACAGTGACTACACAGCAGCCATTGAATACATTGAATATGCAGCAATGTTGGGGATACAGCAGTATTATGTGTGTGTGTGCGCGTGTGCATGTGTATACGCGGAATATTTGAGATATGTGAAGACACACATGGGAACTAGATGTCAGCATGGGGATACAAAATAAAAACAGGTCCACAGAAGAGTAGCCAATGCTGAGTGAGGCATGTGCAGTACCATATTAAAATGCCATAAGAAACACAGGTGAGCATACATAGACATCCATGCAAGAATGGCAGACAACAAGGAAATGTGTAATGTAACAATCAGTGATGGATGACAAAACTAACATACTGTTGGTCATGTATATATGTTCAGAGAGATGATCTGTGGTATCAGACATTTGAAAAACTACCTAGAGATTAACTAGTCAGTGGTCAACACAACAGTCATCATAGGTTCATAGGTTCATAGATTAGTACTAAGCTAACTGCCCTTGCGAGCCATATTAAGTCTAGCCAATTATCCCTTGTGAGACTCAAACCCTGCATCTTGTGTTTGTAAGGCAAACACCTTAACCATTAGGCCACCCTCCCAACCCATCATCATCTCTGCATATTCCGAATGACATAACAGGACATACACTGTATCAACTCTAACACAGTGCAGGGCATCCACACTGATGGCTCATGCTATGGCCCTGGCTGCCCCTGCAACACCCAGGAATACTCAGCCCACAGTGCTGTACCAAAAAGCTGGTTGTGGTGACACTAGAATTTTGGGAGAAGTGTGGATAGGATCAGTAGTGTGATGTGTCTGGACATGATTGCTGGGCTCACAGTTGAGTGACCAACAGCAGACATGCTGCAGCATAGACACTGATGGCCAAGGGCCATGTGTGGGTCTAATGAGAGGGGGTCTGCCCCTGTCCACTGGAAGTAATTTGATCAGTACAGTTAGGGCATGTAACACCCAGTTAAAACTGCAGCATTGCTCTAGCACTGCTGTAACAAGGCTTTCCAGAGAGCATGCAACAGATAACACACTGTGATGCTGTGCAGTCAGTGCTGGCATGATCTTTTCATGTCTGTGCTCCTGACCTTCATGTACCACACGTAGCTGGTGTGCTATGCAATCAGTGGCACAGTCAAGTGCATGCAGGTCAGGGCCATGATGTCACTGTGAACATTCATGTGTCTGCAATTGTAAGTGCACACCCTCTGAAACATGTCCATATACATCAGCTATACTCCCACGTGTATTCCAGCAGACTGCATCATCCATAGTGGAGAACAGTCTCCACCATTACAAGTCTCTACGTCAGACAGTGGGTTACAATCACCATCATGTCCATTTGATGTCCCCACATCATCAGAATGGCCAGTCCTATTACCCTCTCTATCAGAGGCTATACCACATGGTGGTCCCCTTCCAAGCCAGACAATGAACCCCATGTCACATATATTCACAGAGGTCAAATGAGACAGCATAGTACTGAACTCTGGGACAACTATATAACTACAGTGCTAATGATGATATAGACTTACCAAGTTGTCATGGCTATATAACAGAAATATGCCATGCAATTTACATATTAAACAAATTTGACAGATTGTACTACTAAAATCTCCAGACATGCCCTCCTCCGACTCCACCACCAGTGGTGAGGGTTGAAATGACACTGTCATGTAAAAAGAGACACGTATACAACTCACTACTAAGCATCATGTAGTAGTCCACCTGAGGTATAACACAAAGCAAATAAATACACATATCAGATGGGCGATGATGATGTTCAGATAGCAGCTGTCCTATGCAGGTGAACAAGATCATAATAGTCATGAAGGGAACAAATGCAATTATCACTAGTGAAATGTAGCAAACATATAGATTGCCTTACTAGCTATGTACTTCCTGGCTGGGGAAGCATATCATCTAAAGTAAAGCAGATCCTGTATTATAAACTGGCACACAACAACAACATGTGAGTAGAATCCTCAGTGATAACTAGAGGCAGAGGCACACAACAACTACGGTTCACACTAGCAGGATATGGAGACACATGCATAGCATGTGTTGCTGCTGTTCAGATGTTGATGAGTATATGCAATTGAAAAACACAGCAATACACATGCTGCTGAGAGTCTTATGTATGCATTGCATTAGGAAGATAACAGGTTACAACACTTACACTGTGCATCCACATCAGGTGTGCTGTCACATCCGTGGCATAGTTCTGCTATTGTAACACAAGTATAACATTACAGTAAGAATTCTGAATGAATGTTCTTCAATGACAATTGGTATAGGCTGCAGTGTTTGTGAACATTGGAGATACTTGTACATCCTGGAACACCTTCTTCAATACCACCCCTGGATAGCCTAAGATCCTGGCAGGTGTTATGATGGTAGGCCAGAAATATCGTTATTATATACAGGTAGGGAATGGTGGCCCACCTCCAGAAGCATTGCATGCCCTCTCACAGTGGCAGAGTCTGTTGGCTGCACAGAAGATGATATTAGAGCAGCATTGCCAGCAGGCCTCCCTGGATCTATTGTAATCATCTACAGCATTTATCATGAGAGTCAGATCTGTCTACACGTGTTTTCTCCACACAGTATTGCCAATCCTTTCAAGTAGGTTCTGGCCATGCTAGCACAGAGCCTCTATTATTATTTCATTTACTCTGTGTATAAAATTGCCTCTCCTTTTGCAGTTCAACATCTGGAAGACAGAGGGATATGCACATCTTAAGAGTTAATATAAGGGCTCACATATTGATATGACAGTGTTCAAAGCATGCATAAAATGAATATCTTGCATAGCCATGCAAAACAATTAGTATAATGTATGCCACTGTTATGTACAGATAATTGGAATGAACATTAAAAGCATGTTTGAATATCTGATTCATATACCTTAACAACATCAACACATCTATCAATCCATTTAACAAGCATGCATAAAATGAATGTCTTGCATAGCCATGCAAAACAGTTGGTGTCATGTATGCCACTGTTATGTACAGATAATTGGAATGAACATTAAAAACATGTTTGGATATCTGATTCATATACCCTAACAACATCAACATATCTATCAATCCATTTAACAATATTGTACAGGTCAAATATGCAGAGGTAGGATTTGAACCTGTGACGGTAGATATGATGACAAGCAAGGACCTACCACTTAACCAATGTACCACAACTCCAGTATTATAACAATGGTGTTGCCACAGTTACATGCACATCTAAACACACCTACCAATTCTAACTCTAGACTGTAAGATGCACCTCATGCATTATCGTAGTCAGTGATAGCATAACAAATGTGACCATTATGATATAACACAAAATATAGCTACTGGAATTTATACAGAAATAAGGCAGTAAAACATCAGCATATGAAAATGACCTGTTATGCAGTCATGACTACATATCACTACAAGAAACAATATAAATGCTAAGCCATCCTAATGTTTCCTCTATCACATTGAATGTAATCACTACTACTATATGATTAAGCATCTGTCACTGAACATGCAACTTGTGGAAATCCCATAAGTTGTCAGTCTCTGCAAACATATGTCTTATATTACCGGTTATTTTGCAATAACTACTGATATATTTTATATCCTTACGTATCTGTAGTTCATCAGGGCTGGTTTGTTTGTATCCATACAACTGCAAATGGAGAAAACCTCCTTGTTACTAATGGACATGTATCCACATACAGGAATATTGTTGAAGTCTACCCCCTTGTTTATGTAACAGATAAAGTGTAATGTAGAGAATTTCAGGCAACATATGCATGAAAATATGTTTCAGTTGTTTTACACAGCATAATGTGAACATAGGTATTTGATAATATCATTGTATTCCAACACAGTAAAGCAAGCAGGTAACAGCTTACCGTTGGAAGCTAACTCTAATTCAGGTATACCCCAGACTGAGGTTAGCTAAGTACACACAGCTTTTAAGTACCATTTGCAGCACACATAATTAATGAGGTTCATTATTTATTTATTTATTTATTTATTTATTTATTTATATTTGTTGACAGGGAGTGTCCGACTGGACGTAGGTCCATTTTCAGAGGAGGCCCGGGGAGAAAAGCTCCACAGTTAAAATAAACAGACAGTAGTTACATTGGATTACATAGCGATTAACAATTTACATAGCAATTACTTACAACATATTTACAGATGAAGAACATAGTACATCAGTAGACAACTAGAATCTTTATCTGTGAAGTACATAGCAGACATTAACAAATGTTAAAATAAGAAGTTCCTGCTGTATAAGTACTAGGCTTATGAGCATCTGAGCTTGCTATAATCAAGGTAGTTAGTGGAGTGGAAAGAAAGGTAGTGGTTGGATGGGGTGGGTGATATTAGAGTGGGAGTTGCAAGGGCATAGCCAGCATGTTTTTAGGTGCGCTTTTAGTAAAGTTTTGAAGTGGGTGCATGATGGTACGGAGGTAATTGTGGGTGGGAGGGAGTTCCATAATTTGGCTATGGTGCAAGAGAATAGTGCTTCACCAACAGAGTTATTGGCTTTAGTGATCTGCAAGTGATTTTTGTTGCTGGATCTTAGTGGTCTGGTGGTGCGATAGGGTTGGAGTAGATTCTGGAGGGATGGGACATTTAGTGGCTGGTTTACTAGTTTGTGGGCGAGTGAGATTTGATACCATTGGAGGAGGTGGGGGAGTTCAAGCCAGCCCAGTTCAGCAAGTGAGAGACACTGGTGACTATGGTAGGATGCCCCTGTGCTGAATTTGGCAATTTTGTTGTAGCAGGTCTCTAGCTTGTTTAGATCATATTGCCTTAGGTTAGTATATATTGGAGAGGCATAAAGTAGGGTGGTGATAAGGTGGGAATTTGCTATTGAAATCTTTGCTGCTTTGGTGAGAAGATGCTTATTTCTGTATAATGCTCCTAGTTTTTTGTGACTTTTTTTATGGTCATGGATATGTGAATGTCAAATTTTAGTTTATTGTCTATTTCCACTCCTAGCAATTTGGTGTGTTCAGTTGGGTATATAGTGGTGTTGTCTTTTGCTGTGATGTTAAAGTGAGAGTTGTTTTGAGTATGTTTGGTGGGTTGGAAGATGAGTAGTTTAGTTTTGTTTGAGTTGAGTATTAATTGGGCATCGGATAACCAAGTTTCAACAGAGGAAAAGGCTTCCTGTGCGACTTTTTGCACTTTGGGTAGGGACTGGGCTGAGCAAATGATGGTCGAGTCATCTGCGTATTGTATGAGTGTGCCATGTGTGGTGGCAGAGGCTAGATTATTTGTGAAAACAGAGAATAGCAGGGGTCCAAGGATGGATCCTTGGGCAACCCCTATGGAGACAGGTAGTTGGGGAGATATGTCATTCCGCCATACAACGGATTGTTGGCGGTCAGACGGGTAACTCTGAAACCAGTTGGTGACTGATTGTGAGAAGGATAGTTTATTGAGGACAGAGAAAAGTTGTTTGTGTGGGACCATATCAAATGTTTTAGATAGGTCTAGGAAAGTAGCAGAGGAGAGATAGTCATTGTTTTTATGCTGAAGGATAGTATTAGTAAAGGAGAGGAAGGCAGTGGTGGTGCTATGGTTTGGTCAGAAACCATGCTGAGTATTGGAAAGGAGGTTGTTAGTAAGGAGGTAGTCTGAGACCTGAGAGTTTATGCATCTCTCTAGTATTTTGGAGAGTGGAGAGAGAATAGCTATGGGGCGGTAATTGGTTAGTTCTGTGGGGGGTCCGCCTTTGTGGAGGGGAATTATATGTGATACTTTCCACAGTGTGGGAACATAACTTTCTGACAGAGATCGGTTAATCAAGATGGATACTGGGTAGGCCAGAGCATCAGCTGCGATTTGTAGGTATTCACTTGGGAGGTTGTCTGCTGCTAATTTGGTGGGTTTAAGTTTAGTTAAGAGTTTTTTTTTTATGTTGGAGGTAGATACAGAAGAAAAAGAGAAGGCAGTGGGGAGATTAGTAGTTGAAGGTGTGGGTTGGAGGGGAGGGGGGTTGTGTTGTTTAGCTAGTGATAGTATGGTTTGTGTGAAGTGTGTGTTGAATGAGGTAGCAATATTTTCTGAGGAGTGAGGGATGTTAGGAGGAGGGGTACTGACTTTACCTGGGTGGAGGATGGAGTTTATGGAGGACCAGAACTGTTTGAGGCTGTGTTCGGAGGAGTCTAGAGCAGACTGGTAGTATTGGAATTTGTCCTGTTTTATTAGCTTTTTGACTCTATTGCGTAGTTCTAGGAATTTCTGTCTAGTTGAGGGGGTCTATGTTTTGCGCCAGTGCTCCCAGGCTTTATCCCTGTTTTTCATTTCTGACTTAGTGGTTTTCTGTAGCCATGGGGAGGGTTGTGCTTTGATTCTGGAAAGTCTTATGTGGGCATGGTAATTAAGGATGCTCAGGAAGGTAGTATTAAAAAATTAAACTGCGTCATCAAGACTGAGGTACTTTAGAGGATGCCAGTTACATTATTTGAGGGATGAGATGAATGTGAGTGGGTTAAAGTTTATTTTTTTACGTATCTGACGATAGATGACAGGTTTAGCTTGGTATAGGTATTTTTTCAGTAGGAATGTTGGGGAGTGATCACTGAGGCTATCTGATAAGCAGCCTGTTATATATGACTGGGGGCTCTTACTGACTAGTATCCAATCCAGGGTAGTGTGCTTGCTGGAGTTTTTATTTATCCTGGTTGGCGACTGGACTAGTTGGGTGAAGTCATGAAGGTTTACATGATGGGTTGGATGGTTGCCAGAACAGGATTGCCAGTCAATATTGTAATCACCTAAAATGATAGTTTCTTGGGGGAGATGGTGGGTAGACCAGCTGAGGAGGCTTTCTAGTGGAGGGATGTTTTGGCCAGGTGGGAAGTAGCATCCAATTATGTTGATGGTTTTGTTTTGGTTTATTTTGAGGTCGGTATATATTATTTCTTCATTGCCTATCTGTGGAGCTGATGATTTTAAGATCTGGATGTTTAGATGTTGTTTAAATATTATAGCTACACCACCTCCTTTCTTGTTTAGCCAGTCTACTCTTAGTATGCCATAACCTGTAGGGAGTATTTGCTCACTGGTAATGTGAGGTTTTAGCCAGGTTTCTGTCAGGATGACTATATCTGAGGAGTACAAGTCTATGGTGGCATGGAGTTCATGGACTTTGTTGGATATACTTCTAATATTTAGGCTTAGTAGAAGGAAGTCATTTGGCTTTCTATTGTCTGTAATATGGGAGAAGTTGTGGTTTCTAGTCTGATTATGAGGATTGGGGTTGGAGACAGTAGGGCCAGGGTTGGGGTGGATATCTCCACTTAGGACTTTAGAATTCCATTAGCAAATGTCCACATAAGTTCTCAAATCTTGTTGAATTAGCAAATAGCTCAGCGTAAGTGTACAGTGCTCAGCACAACTACCCAATACCTATCAATAAGGAGGAATATCTGTAGCACATGACCAAAGCCTTACAATAGTATATCACCATCCTATAAGCGCTTACTTTAAAGTGCAATATTGTTATATGTCCTTATCGTATCATTGCCACTTGTGAACTGAGTGGGACTGCAGTTAGCATTTAAAGAAGACTTTGACAAGCATAATGAGGATGTTGACTGAGAGGAGGCTTCAGCAAGTCCAGGCACAGAACAGGACAGATGAGGGGAGAACATATATACTCACTGTCTGTGCTGCACTTGAGCAGAGGATAAACACAACCCCAGGAACTTTGCAATGATTGACATCTGGAACCAGATTACAAGACAACACTGCAGACAAACTGGCATGGAGATCTGTCACCGCTATTCTGACCTACATTGGAGGGATGCAGAAGATCTTCACCAGAGGGCCGCAGAGGTCTGACACCAGCCACCAGTTGTCAACAGTAAGTTACATAATCCATACTCTAACACCTACATTATCATGTATGTATGTATATAATAAGCATATGTGTTTATGTGACTCTGTGTTTTTGTATTTCAAGAGTATCTGTATTAATAATAGCAATTTACATGGGAGAACATTTTTATCTACTCATTAAAGTTAACATTCATGTGTCTACGCATTTTTAGGTTATCTGTAACTATCCTGGGACACAGTAAACAGTATGCAGGACTGCTGAATATAACTATATTAATACAAACTTCAAACATACTAGTATCATTGCTATTCCACAGTCTCTGATTTTAGAACATCGAATGAACTGTGATGTCCCTTAGCTAGACTGGTAAGCTTTATAGGAATGTGACTATTGTTTGCCTATGTGGGTTCAATTCCCATTATAGCCTATTTTGAAAAAACATTGGCAGTGATTCATGTAATACTGCACATCACATATAGAAGATCTGTATTTGAGTGGTAACTTATTCAGTACAGATTTTTACACATGGCCATGGTGCATTAACGTCTACAGCACTTAGGCCACTGATGACAACCATTTATACATTATCCAGAAAGCTTCTAGAAACTTCATTCACTATACTTCTGTATGACTAATACATACACTGGTAAACGCTAAAGTTTAAAATTCACAAAAGTCAAAAGTCTTTTATAATCAATTTCTGATTTCATTAGTTTAATGAATGCATGGGCAATGCAGGTCATCATAGATTCAAAGGTTCATAAGTTGGTACTAGGCTATCAGCCCTAGGGCCTATACAAGCCTAGCCATAACAATTCCCTGGATATTTCTTCCCACAATATTTACTTCCCTGGACCCCTGTCTAGCAGGGCAACTGATGTGATTCCCTGGAGTGAATTTCCTATCTCCCATCCAATTGTCAAGCTTCCTTTTGAAGAGGGCCAAGGAGGCGCTCTGCTTGACATGTATGGGCAGTCTATTCCGGAGTATGGGAAGTCTCTGGGTCAGGAACTTATCCCTCCAGCATGTTTTGTTCATTGTGATGACAAAGTTTAAATCCCTGGAGCGTGTGGCTCTGAGAGATTGGGATATCTTTAAGTGGACCATGTCCAACAGCTCAGGGTTTTACATGGCCTTGTATGTTAGGCAGAGACCGCCTCTGTGTAGATGATTTGCCACAGAGTATAGCTGGAGTTTTTTAGACGGTCAGCATAGGGCGTCTGCTTTAGGCCTGTGGTTCTTTTAGTGAGGTATTTCTGAGGCCTTTCCAGCTGTTGCAGATGTCTCGTAAGGTACATACCAAATGGGGCATTGTACTCTATAATGGGTCTAATGAAAGATGAGCACAATGGGACAATGACATCCTTTTTTCTGGATGAAAAGCCCTTAGCGATGAGGTGTGCAACATAGGAGGATTTCCTGACTGTTGTGGCGATGTGGTTATTGAAGATGAGACCACTGTTCACCTGTGTCTCTAAGTCTCTCATTACACTTTCAGTGTTTATTGTACTGCCACCGATGTGGGAATTCATGGGTACATGTTTTTTTCCAAAGGGGATAACTATACATTTCTTGGCATTAAGCTTGAGCCCATGGCTCTGGCACCAAGCATCTGTTTCTGTAAGGCCATTTTGTAGAATATGCACATAATTTGAGGATTCAATGAGTGGAATATGTGTGAGCCTTGTAAACACAATGCAAGTACAAGAAATGTGGATCTGTAGTCCTGATATTGTCTTATGGCTGTAAGGTTTGCCCTATATGTGTTGACATGCTGGTTTGAATCCCACAGTTGTGCAGTAATTCCATCAATGTCTATTTATTTGTTTAAAGTGCATACTAATCTTTTCTGCAAACTATGACAGTTAAACTCAATCTGCTGACTCATGATAGTTTTATAACATGAATAAATTTGAATTCCATCATTATTCCACAGACATTTATAGCATTAAGAAAAATTTGATGTTCATTAACCCAAATGGTTAAGCAGTAGGTCAGTATAAATGTATTTTGCCTGTGTGTGGGCTCACATCTCAGTGTAGTCTATTTTAGATGATATCTTGACAGTTATGCATTTCCTATTGCATAACACATGAGGGAGATCTGTAGTTGTTTGGTAAGTTCTCTATTAGAGATTTTACACATCTAGCATGGCTGTGGTGTGTTGACACCTATAGCGTCACCCATCACCTTTCTTTCATTGGATGTTAAATTGAATATAAATTTATTGCCCAAGACACCCTTTCCTTTTTTTTTCTATTTCATACACATGATAATTTTAAATCAAGGTGTAACTTTTTATTGTTGAATTTTCTCAAAACGACAACTAGAGGGTGTGTTACCATTGTCCAAAGGCAACAGACAAGCTAAGCTGAAGAAGTGGATACACACTGCAGTTTATTCAGGACATATAACAAACATGCCAAAGTAGACTAGCTAAGCACTTTCATCCAAATCAGGACTTCATCAGAACTACTGCAATAATTAAACACATCCTATTTATACAATCAATAAAATCACATGACATTACAATACATATTTAACCAAATATATGACCAAATGTAAAAAACTGAAACATGTATAGGTATATAAAAATATAAAACATTTATGTGTATGTATATTAAATAAGACACTAAAATATATAACCAGTAAAAATATGAATTATAAATTATAAATTATTACTAGTTACGATTAAAATCTGAGTGCCTGAAAAATAAGTGAAAAGGTAAAACCACTATGACAACCCATCACTCAAAACACAAAACCACTAAAAAATCTTTGAAGGCCAATACTATAAACATTCTAAGCTCTTAATATTGAGAACATGGACAATTGAGCATGCTTCATTCAAACCAGGGGGGTTAGGGCATTCAACCTAAGTTTCCACATAAGCTCTCTTACCAATAAATGGTCTTCTATAATTATACCCCTTGTGTCTTTTTGAACTTGTTCTATAGTAGAAAATTTAAAGGTATGTGTAGGACAATTCTTAATGTGTCTGGCCAGGGCATTTGTATTCCTGCCCACGACAATATCCCTAACATGTTCATACATTCTCTCTTTAAACCTTCTAGTAGTTTTCCCAATATAAAAGGATGGACACACCTGGCAAATAGCCACATAAATCACCCAATTGGTGTCACAATTAAATCTACCTTTTATATAAATATTAGCTCCACTTTTGTACCAATTTGAACATGTTTACACATTTTACAATGACCACATGTTAACATGGCCTTAGCTTCTGACCTATTAAAGCCATTAGTTTTGTATGTTTCCTTTTTCCAACATATCCTTAAAACTGGTATTTCTCCTATATACAACAATGGGTTTTTCACTCAATATATTAGCAATCTGCACATTAGAAGAAATAATAGACCAATTATGTTTAAGCATACTTGTTATTTCGGGAGAATCCACAGTAAAAGTAAATATACATGAATTACAATAAAGACCAGCTGAGTTCACTGAATTGATAGAGTCTCTAATATCTGACCCTTCTGAACAAGATAGATGGGCATCACCATTATAGCCTAGCAAACGTGGAGCATAAATTTTCTGCTCCCTCTTACTCACTACTTCAGTTTTAATAGGAATAAAAAATGAGGGTAACCCCTCCTTGCAAACATATCTAATACTTTCTCTACCTCCAATTAAAATATGTCATCATCAGTCACCATTCTGGCAACCTCACAAGCTGGCCTTTCACCACAGACTTTTTTTCTGCCAACGGATGAAAGCTGTCAAAATGGAGGTAACTATTTGAGAAGGTAGGTTTCTGATATATATTTAACTTAAAACACCCAACCTACACATCTTTATAAATGGTTACATCTAACAATTCAATCTTGTCTTCCTTAATACAATGAACAAATCGTAAAAAAGAAGTTCTCGAATTAATATATTCAATAAACTCATCTAGCTTCATAATGTCGTCATTCCATATGATAAAAATGTCATCCAAAAAATGAGTATAAAACAAAAAGGCATCTTTAAAAACTGAGTTGAAAATAAAATGTTTTTCCCAATAACACAAAACTAAATTAGCATAACTGGGGGCACACGCTGCCGCCATTCCTACCCCCTTCTCTTGTTTGTAATATTGGCCTTCAAAGAATATAAAATTGTTAGATAATGCCATTTCCATCAGAGAAACAATGACATTCACTCTAGCCTGTTCATATATGTGTAATTCACTCAATATCTCATACAACCACCTAAGCCCTGCATCTTGATGTATAACCGAATATAAATTACACACATCAGCTGTAACAAACAATACTTCCCCGTTGCATGCCACCTTGGATAATTTCCCCAACTAATCCTATGAATCACGACAGATTTCTGAAAATGACCCCATGGTTTCTTTAACCAATGATCAATATATTTGGCCATATAATAAGTTTTACACCTTGTACCATCCACTATCAGCTAAAAGCCGCGGTGGTGCAGTGGTAGCATTGTCGCCTCACAGCAAGAGGTTCTCCCATTCGATTCTCGGCTGGAGCACCTTCTGTGTGGAGTCTGCATGTCCTCACCATGGTCGAGTGGCATTCAAAAGACATGCGTGAATGGGCATGCCTTCGTTGAAAGTTGAGCGTCGGGCTGGCACCTAGGCACCGTAAAAATCTACTGCCAATCATTAGCGGACCAGAGTTCTGCTGTGGCGACCCCTAACTGGGAAAATCCAAAAGAAGAACAACAACAACCATCCACTATCGGCCTTAAAGGTGGGTCATCCAAATTTTTATGGATTTTGGGGATCCCAAAAATCCCAGCAACAACGGGGTATTTGTTGACTAAAAATTCATATTCTTCAACTGAAATCTGTCCTTGCATCAACATATCTAAAAGGTCACTGTCAATTTTTGAATAGGCAATGTTCAATTCATTAAGAGTTATCGACACATATGTATCAGTAAATAACAGTGCTTCCATTCTATTTATGTAATCGACATAATCCATAACAACAACCCCTCCTCCTTTATCTGGTTTCATAATACGGATAGATTTGTCATTAGTCATGTCTTCCAACAACATGTTCTCATTCATTGTTAAATTAAAATATCTATTGTTAGAAAATTTAACAATATTCCTAATGTCCCTATTCTATTGTTAGAAAATTTAACAATATTCCAAATGTCTGCATATTCGGTTATTCCTCAAAATGAAGAGCTTGGGTGGTTTGATGAGATATTGAGTGAATTACACATAGATGAACAGGATAGAGTGAATGTCATTGTTTATCTGACTGAAATGGTGTTATAAATGGTGTTATCTAACAATTTCATATTCTTTGAAGGCTAATATTACAAACAAGAGAAGAGGTTGGCAATTGGGCAGCGTGTGCCCCCATTGTGTTACTGGGAAAAACATTTTATTTTCAAATCAGTTTTTAAAGATTCCTTTTTGTTTTATACTCATTTTTTGGATGACATTTTTATCATATGGAATGACGATAATATGAAGCTGGATGAGTTTATTGAATATATTAATTCAACAACTTCTTTTTTACGATTTGTTCATTACATTAAGGACGACAAGACTGAGTTTTTAGATGTAACCATTTATAAAGATGTGGAGGTTGGGTGTTTTATGTCAAATATATATTGGAAACCTACCTTCTCAAATAGTTGCCTCCATTTTGACAGTTTTCATCCGTTGGCACAAAAAAAGTCTGTGGTGAAAAGCGAACTTGTGAGGTTGGCCAGAATGGTGACTGATGATGACATATTTTTATTGGAGGTAGAGAAGGTATTAGATATGTTTGCAAGGAGGGGTTACCCTTGGTCTTTTTTTGATTCCTATTAAAACTGAAGTAGTGAATAAGAGGGAGCAGAAAACTTATGCTCCACTTTTGTTAGACTATAATGGTGACACCCAGCTATCTTGTTCAGAAGGGTCAGATATTAGAGACTCTATCAATTCAGTGAACTCAGCTGGTGTTTATTGTAATTCATGTATATTTACTTTTACTGTTCATTCTCCCGAAATAACGAGTATGCTTAAACATAATTGGTCTATTATTTCTTCTAATGTGCAGATTGCTAATATATTGGTTTAAAACCCATTGTTGTATATAGGAGAAATATCAATTTTAAGGATATGTTGGAAAAAGGAAATATACAAAACTAATGGCTTTAATAGGTCAGAAGTTAAGGCCATGTTAAAGTGTGGTCATTGTAAAATGTGTAAACATGTTCAAACTGGTACAAAAGTAAGAGTTAATGGAGCTAATATATAAAAGGTAGATTTAATTGTGACACCAATTGGGTGATTTATGTGGCTATTTGCCAGGTGTGTTCATCCTTTTATATTGGGAAAACTACTAGAAGGTTTAAGGAGAGAATGTATGAACATGTTAGAGATATTGTCGTGGGCAGGGATACAAATGCCCTGGCCAGACACATTAAGAATTGTCTTACACATACCTTTAAATTTTCTATTCTAGAACAAGTTCAAAAAGACACAAGGGGTATAATTATAGAAGACCATTTATTGGTAAGAGAGCTGATGTGGCAACTTAGGTTGAATGCCCTAACCCACCCTGGTTTGAATGAAGCATTCTCAATTGTCCCTGTTTTCAATATAAAGAGCTTAGAATGTTGATAGTATTGGGCTTCAAAGATTTATTAGTGATTTTGCATTTTGAGTGGTGGGTTGTCATAGTGTTTTTATCTTTTCACTTATTTTTTTGGACACTCAAATATTAATCATAACTAGTAATAATTTATAATTCATATTTTACTGATTATATATTTTTAGTGTCTTATGTAATATACATACGCATATATACGCTTTATATTTTTTATATTCATATACACGTGTTAGTTTTTTATATTTGGTCATATATTTGCTTAAATATGTATTGTAGTCATGTGATTTTACTGATTGTATAAATAGGGTGTGTGCTGCAAACTAGGAGCCATAGTCAAGTCCCCAAATGATGTGAACATCCTACAGAAGGGCCTCTCTGAGACAGATGCCTGGTGTCAGAGCCATGGCCTCAAGCTCAATGCCAAAAAGTGCAGTGTCATCCCCTTTGGTAAAAACTCTGTACCCATGAACTACCACATAGGCAGCAATCTACTTACCACCGAATGTGTGATAAGAGACCTTGGGACCCAGGTGGACAGCAGTCTCTCCTTTGATAGTCACATCGCCACAATAGTCAGGAAGTCCTTCTACATGGCACACCTCATCATAAAAGGGTTCTCATCCAGGAAAAAAGAGGTCATCATTCCCCTCTACTCGACACTCATTAGATCCACTATAGAGTACAACGCCCCTTTTGGAATGTACCTCACAAGACATCTGCAGCAGCTGGAAAGGCCACAGAAGTACCTCACAAAGGGGATTACTGGACTCAAACAAATGCCCTACACTGACTGCCTCAAAAAACTCCAGCTTTACTCCGTAGCATGTCGCTTACTCAGATCTCTGCCTAACATATAAAGCTATGTCAAACCCAGAGCTGTTGGACATGCTACACCTAAAGAAATCCCAATCCCTCCGAGCTACACGCTCTAGAGACCTAAACCTTGTCACCACAATAAACAGGACATGCTGGAAGGATAGATTCCTATCCCAGAGACTTCCCATTCTCTGGAACAGGCTACCCATCTATGTCAAGCAAAGTTCTTCATTAGCACTCTTCAAGAAAAATCTTGATGAGTAGATGGGAAATAGGAAACACACCCCAGGGATCACTTCTGTGTCTCTGCTCGACAGTGGCACAGGAAAATAACTTTATTGGGTGGTGTAAGCCAGGGAACCTTGTTGGCTAGGCTTACATAGACCCTTGTGATGATAGCCTAGTACCTACCTATGAACCTATGAACCTATGCAGTAGTTCTGATGAAGTCCTGATTTGGATGAAAGTGCTTAACTAGTTTACTGCGGCATGTTTGTTATTTGTCCTGAATAAACTGCAGTGTGTATCCACTTCTTCAGCTTAGCCTGCCTGTTGCTTTTGGTTATTGGTTTGAATTTCGTTTGGTGTTTACGTTACCATTATAAAAAGATCTTAGTGACTGTTTTTATTACATTTTTTGTATACACACACACAGAATTTGATCCACTGTTTTAAATACAATATTTTGTGTTTTAAATGTTTTAAATGTGTATTTATTTATATATTACATGATTTTTATGTGATACATTTTATTCTGTCACATTCTAGTCTGTCACAATTTGACATTTTAATTAGTTGCACTGTGATTGGAGGGGCATCATTTATTTATTTATTTAGAAGTATTTAAACTGCTGCTTGTGAGATACATTCATCTGTGCATCTGAGAAAGTCTGTATAGACAAAAACGTACTTTCGGATATAAGCATTTATGTTTTACTTTGTGGAGTGCTGTCTCTGACTAAACCAGTGTGCTGTAATTTGTTGGGCTTGTTGTGCTATATTCTTACAGTTTATGTTTTTTTCTATAGCACTTGCTTCCATTATCTGTAAATAAGAGATGCTCCCAAGATTGCAAAGCCCCCATGCACACCTCCAAAATGGGGCTAGTTTCCATACCTCATAAACTGTATATACAAACTCAGAAAATAAGGAGAAAGTGGAGAAACTGCAACACTCACCTTCTTATCCTTCTCCAAGTTTAGCCACTATGACAGGACACAGGCAGTCTTTAAGTTCAATATTCTGAGTATAGATCAACTGTTGGGTAGCAAAGAGTAGGGCTCCAAAAAATGAATATCTTCCACCACAGATATTAGGTCCTAAAAAAAAGAATGGAAAGCAATTTTAGTAAATGAAGAAATAACTCGAGGCTTCATCCTAGTAAGTAAATTGGGGTAGAAACAGTAATTGCAAAGTTATCCTCAGTGAAACAGTCATCCCACAGCATAAACCACTGGTTGCCACAGTTAGCTGCAAGCAGTTGAAGGCCTAAGCTTAACAGAAACAAGGATGAAGACCTGGAGGTTGACTGTAGAGAAGGCACAGGTGTTTAAGGAAATGCTCTGAGCTCCTGAACCTCACAAAGAAGAGAAAATGTAGAGCTGAAGAAGAATGGCAGTGCCTCAAAACAGCATGTGTGAGGACTATTGAACAAAACTGTGGCTGAGTTAAGTATGGAAATAAGGTACATAAGGAAATCTGGTGTGAATGCAGAAGTCCAGAAAGTTATCAAAAGAAAGAAAGAGTACAGGAAAAAGTTGGAGATGGAAAAGATGGACCAGACAAAGATGGAAAAATGGCTGACGAACAGAGGCTAAGCGAGCAGTTGCAATAGCAAAGAACAAGCCATCAGAGGCACTCTGCCATCTTCTGGAAAGTTATTCGGTAGATGGCACAACATAACTCTATCAGGTTCCAAGGCAAAGACAGAAAGATAAAGAAGATAGTCATCAGACACCCTTCATAATGGATGCCACCAATAACCTGATCACCAGTGCACAGGACACCAAAAGCAGATGGAAGGAATACTTTCAGCAGCTTTTGAAAGAAGAAAACCTCACAGAAGCTGTACTGCCCCAGATACAGCATACAGTGAAAGAAGAAGAGGAGCCCATCACAGAAGTAAGAACAGCCCTAAGGAAAATGAAGCCAGGGAAAGCAACAGGCTCAGATGATGTCACTGTTACTATGATCAAGATATTAGGTGAGTTAGGGGAGAAATGGCTCCAGAGGGTACTCATAACAGTATGAAGAGAGAGTTGTATCCCAGATGATTAAAGAATGTGCATACTAGTACCATGGTCTACAAAAACAAAGGGGTTGTTCTTAACAGTGGGGAGTATGGAAGTATTAGACTGTTGTCACACAGCATGAAAGTTCTGGAGAGCATGCTTGATAAATGAATATGCAGTGTGTTTTATTGTTTTTTTTTAATATGCAGTGTAGTAGAAAGTAAGATGAGAAATGAGCTGTTCGGATTCAGATCAAGATGCAGCACAACTGACTCGATGTTTGCAGTGATGCAGATAGTTGAGAAGAAGCCAGACATGAGGAAAGAGTTTAACTGGGATTCTTAGACTTGGTAAAGCATATGGCAAGGTTCCAAAAAGCTGATTTTGGCAATCCTTTGATGGTTTGAAGTCCCAGAAACATTGGTAGAATTTGTGCAGGCTATGTACAAGGACCCAGTAATACAAGTATGAGCAGTGTTAGGACTCACAATGGTGTACCAAGTAATAGTGGGCGTGCATCAGGGTTCAGTTCTGAACCCATTCCTGTCCATTCTGGTGATGGACTACATTAGCAAACAGGCCTGGAGGGAGAGATCAACAATGCTGCTGTATATAGATGATGTGGCACTACATGTAGCCCCTGAGCAAGAACTTTAGCAGATAGGGGAATGGTATGCAAAACTGAGGGCTCATGGGATGAAACTGAGTACAGATAAGGCAGTTGTAATGGCAGCAAATTGAGCAAATCAGAAGAAGCTAAGAATTGAGATAGAAGGGAAAATAATAAAACAGGCTAGCAGCCTGAAGTATCTGGATGGGAGGGATGGTTGAAGAGAAGCAACATCTGAATAAGGAGATCAAAGCTGGAATCAGAGGGGCTGCAACCAGCTGGATCAGAGTGTCAGAGATAGTGTGTGACAGCAGAATGCCTAAAAAGCTGTAAAGTAAGTTGTACAAAACAGTGGTGTGACAAGTACTACTATATGTAACAGAAACCTGGGCAGTGAAGACAGATCAGTGGAAGAAACTAGAGGTGATGGAGATGAAATGCCTGTGATGCATAGTAGGATGCACACTATCAGACAGAAGAAGAAATAAGGACATCATAACAGAAGCCTAAGTAGCCCCAGTTGCTGAGAAGGCCAAAGACAACAAATTATTGTGGTTCAGGCACATGTGCAGGAAAGCAGAAGACAGTCTGGTGAAGAAGATTTGAGACAGGCAGGAAGAAGGGAAGAGGAAACAAGGGTATCCAGCAAAAGGATGGCTGGATTGTGCCAGAGAAGACCTGTGACCGTCAGGCATGGTTGTCGAAGAAGGTAGAAGTGTGACATTGAATCAAGATGGTGACAATTGAAGTGATACCCAACCCCCTATGAAGAAAAATGGGAAGAAAGTGATGATGATGATGATGATGATGATGATGATGATGATGATGATGATGATGAATAAATAGTTTGAGAAGAATGTGTATATTGTCTTGCATTATTTATTTACATTTGCCATTGATCAAATAAGGAATTTCTCCAATAAACCTAAGTTGTAGTTTCCCATGCCATTCCTGGAAAGAGCATTTAGCAAGGGGAATTCAGCTACTGTGCTATCCTAAACAGCATTCCAATCTCCAGTGAAAATAAGCAGTGTGCCTTTTAGGCCTACATCCCTTGATTCACATCATTTAGGAAGTGTTTATACCCAGAAATGGGGCCATATAGTGAATCAAAAGTGAGCCAGTTTTTAACATGATTCTGACATACCTGATTAAAGCTAGATAAAGTCTAGCTTTTACCAAAGTATTTAGCCATAATTCCAATATCATCAGCTGTTTTCTCTTTTAGAATGAAAACTGACTGATGCTTGCATTGCTGTACTAGTATTTGTGACTACACGATGTTTCCTGTCTGACTGATCATGAAGCTATTGGTTAAAGTTGTTCATTGACCGTACTGCAAAGTATCATTGTGTGCTGTAGTTATGTGTTTACACACAAAGTATGGCTGCTCATGTGGTTCTGAGATGGACGGCTGATACTGAAAGAATTATTATGTTCATGTTTTGATAATAATTCCTCTTTCTGCAAGTTGGAAAGATCTTGCAGCAAGAATATATAAGTAAGGTCAGATGTGGGGTGGGGGGGGGGGTGAAGAGAAGATAAAGCCCTTTCTAAAATTATACATTTTACTTCTTAATCCTATATGTACTTGAGGCTGCATGTTTGCAGTTCATGAATTTTAAACCAATGTAGTTGACCCAGAATGGCAGTTCCAGGTCTGATGTCCAGTCAACTGGCAGGCAATCACAGGTCAGATTAAGACAGCCTTGCCTCTGGTTGTGGAAGAACGTTTTTGGGGCACTGAATATCATCTTACTAGTGATGAAGGTGCAGGGTTTGTGTGGGAGGCTGAAAAGTAGCAACTAGAGTTACTTGTTTTTATATCTTCACAGATCACTAGATTTAAAACCATATTTCTTGACCAAAAGTGTCATACCGCTTACTCTGGAGATGACCCTTGAGAGAGTTCTCAAATAGGTCTGGGGATTCTCACAAAACACCACTGGATTCCCTGCATTTGGAGTTTCTGACAAGTAGGCAAGAGGGTGACCCCAATTGAACTGTTACAGAAAGGAAAACATTGTATGTGGTTTGCACATATGCAGATTGCAGCTATTCAATATATTTGATTTTATTTGAAACTGCAGTTTCAGAATTTTACAGGGACCACCTACTGATGTTTTAATTTATCAGGTGTCTTCAATATTCCCATGAATGATGAGATATTTGGACGTGCATGACTTGAAGGAATGACTCTCTGCTCCACATCTGAATAGGGGATTGTCTTGGGACTTCTGTGCCAGTCACCAACTGTTCATAATAAATAATGTATTCAATCACATGGATGGACATCATTATACATGGCACTAAAGTGCACTGGGCCACTGTCCAATGATCAGCTTTGTAGTCATGTCATCACTCTGGACATAACAGATGCTGAGCAGTCAGCTGATTTTCAGTTGTTGTGACTTGGATTAGATGGGTAGGGTTCCAGCCAGACAGGCCAATGAAATTAAAGTGTATAATGATGTTGTTGTAAGAAAGCCTTCCCAATGGTTTAGTGAGAAGTGATAAACTGTTACCTGCAGAAGAACTTTTCCAGTATATTTGCTAAGGTTAGGATCATGGAGTCCAAATGAACCTTGTTAAAGACCTCAGTAGATGATGTGGTGGCAAAGAGCTGCATCCAACATGTGGACATTGCTTTTCATGGTCATACCTGAAGGACCGTCTGGTGAATTTCAATACAAAGACAAATTCCTTCCAAGCAATGCAAGTGGAAGGATTCTGTATTTTGTCCATAGCTACAGAGTCCAAGAAATCAGCAACTATGGCATTCACCAAAGCAAAGACCCACATATGAGACAAATTTGATGGGGGCATGAAGAATGATTTTCACGTGACTTTAAAGAGGTCCTGCCAAACCATTCCCTGGCTAAAGATAGGGAAGTGAGACTTTAACCAGAATGTTATCAACCAGCTGGGAAAATTGTAACTTCAATTATGGCATTTTTCAGACTGTGATAGAAATGATTTAGGAAATTCCAAAATCTTTTGGGTACTCCTTCTTCTGAGTAAGCAATGCTCAAAATAATTTTGGAGAAACTATATTTCTGTTGATGAGGTCACAGCTGTTGATTAAACAGTTCTGCTGTGACTTGACTGTGGGAGTAGTTAAGACATGAAAATGCTGAATGTGCTCGATGTAACTCTGGTGTTATGGTTAATACAATTTATCAGTGTTGCAAAGATAGTAGGAACTGTACCTCACTGGTGAACTTTGGTGATGGGTCCCATTTTCAAAACATAATCTGATCTGGAATTTAATTATACAAGATCATGCTTCCCAACCTACATGTGAAAGCCTAGGTCAGAGTGCTGGAAAAGTGACTTCATCTAAGAACTTAGCCTTTGACTCATTAGCAGAAATGTTGATTCTGCCCTGGCCTTGGAACAGTGAATCAACTGTTTGTCCTTACCAAGTACTTGAGGAAGCTATAGAAGTTAACCAGTACTATCTATGTATGCTTCTTTTGATACAAAGAAAGTATATGACCATGTACCCTAGAATGTACTGTCTATGTATGCTTCTTTGGATACAAAGAAAGTATATGAACATGTACCCTGGAATGTCTTGTAGAAGGTGTTACAATGGTTCAGACTCCAAATGTCACTGCTGTGTAACATGTAGATACTGTGTTTGAGGACCAATGGTTGTATCTGCATTATCAGTATTAAGTGAAATGCATTCGGGATGGGTACAGGAATCTACCAAGAGTGCATCTTGTTCCTTCCTTTTCTTGGTGGTTTATACAGACAGCATACTAAGGTACAGCCAAGGTGTAGAGTTTATCCAGCATCCAATCTATGAAGATTTTCCCCTGGATTCACTAATCTTCCATGTAGGACTAGCGTAGTCCTGCACGGAAGCACCCATGTAGGAGACGGACAGCAGTGTGCCATGCATATTAATGAATGCAGAATGCTTGACCTCCAAGACTTATATGGAGCATGTACAAGTGCACGGGGCATGTCTGAGAGCGGAGCTCTCAGAATAAATATGCCCCTGCAATGTTGAACAGCAGAAAGTGGAAATAAATGAGCAAGACCACTCATAGGTGTCCACATATCCCCACCAACAGTCCCCCATGTGTACAACAGCAACAGGACATAAAAATCAAAAGAAGAAACCCCTGTATTGTTTTCTAAAACTCCAAGTACAGCTAACCATAGGTGCGCAGGTGCGCCCACTGCTTAGCTATTGTTAAAGGAGCTTAAAAGGCTGAAGAGGATAACAAGGAAGATATATGCAAATGAAGCATCACAGCAGTAGTGTAGTGGGCAGAACATTTGCCTAATGAGCAGGCATTCCCAGTTCCCCGTCCCACTGAAGAACAGTCTATTTTACATGGCAAAGCATGGTATAAGCAATATTTGTATTGCAAAACCCATTAAATAACATATATTTATGAACTGGAGTACTGCAGGAAATGTACGTGAAGAGTCAGTATCATAATGAATAAGGCAGCAGTAAACAGGTGTAAGCACAGATAAGCAGTAGTAAGCATATGTAAGCACTAGTAAGCATGTGTAAGTGCGTTTGCGTGGGGGTAAGTACTGCCTACACAGATTAAGTAAAGGAGAAACTAACTGGGTGTAAGAAACTGTGACCGGAAGTTAGCAGTGCTTACCTCCCCGCAAACCCGCTTGCAACTTCTTTAAAGTGCCTTAATCACTCTGTATCCAATGGCCAGTGTTCTGCCCAGCAACAAAATGAACAGCTTCTGCAAGGCTCGAACCCAGGACAATACACACCATACACAAAATGATTTACCACTAAGCCATGCCAGATATGCATAAATCTTATGTTTTCAGAAACATAACTCCAGCCCAGTCATGCAACAGTACAGAGAATGCATACCTACATCTAGATGTATGTGTGTGTGTAAATATATTCCTTTCTAAATGGATACAACATATCTATATATGCAGTTGCACACACACACACACACACACACACACACATATATATATATATATATATATATATATATATATATATACACAAATATATACATATATATCTATATATATCTATATATATATATATATATATATATATATATATATATACACACAAATATATGAACATATATACATGCAAATGCTGACATAGGTTCATAGGTAGGTACTAGGCTATTGGCCCAAGGGCCTATGTAAGCCTAGCCAGCAAGGTTCCATAGCTTACTCCACCCAAGAAAGTTATTTTCCTGTGCCACTGTCCAGCAGAGACACAGAAGTAATCCCCGGGGTGTATTTCCTATTTCTCATTCACTCATCAAGATTTTTCTTGAAGACTGCTAATGAAGAACTTTGCTTGACATAGATGGGTAGCTTGTTCCAGAGTATAGGAAGTCTCTGGGACAGGAATCTATCCCTCCAGTGTGTCCTGTTTATTGTGGTGACAAGGTGTCGGTCCCTAGAGCATGTAGCCTGGAGGGATTGGGATTTCTTTAGGTGTAGCATGTCCAACAGCTCTGGGTTTGACATAGCTTTATATGTTAGCCAGAGATCACCTCGGAGTAAGCGATATGCTACGGAGTAAAGCTGGAGTTTTTTGAGGCGGTCAGTGTAGGGCATTTGTTTGAGTCCAGTAATCCTCTTTGTGAGGTACTTCTGTGGCCTTTCCAGCTGCTGCAGATGTCTTGTGAGGTACATTCCAAAAGGGGCGTTGTACTCTATAATGGGTCTAATGAGTGACGAGTAGAGGGGAACAATGACCTCTTTTTTCCTGGATGAGAAACCTTTTATGATTAGGTGTGCCACGTAGAAGGGCTTCCTGACTACTGTGGTGATGTGACTATCAAAGGAGAGACTACTGACCACCTGGGTCCCAAGGTCTCTTATCACGCATTCGGTGTTAAGTAGATTGCTGCCTATGTGGTAGTTCATGGGTACAGAGTTTTTACCAAAGGGAATGACACTGCACTTTTTGGCATTGAGCTTGAGGCCATGGCTCTGACACCAGGCATCTGTCTCAGTGAGGCCCTTCTGTAGGATGTCCAGATCATTTGGGGACTTGACTATGGCTCCTAGTTTGCAGTCATCTGCGAACTTCATTAGCCAGAGGCCTTCTGTGTTAGCCTGTACTTCAGAGAAGTAGATATCAAACAGGAGAGGTCCCAGGACTGAACCCTGTGGTACTCCACTTGTCACTGCTTTGAGGTCAGATTTGGAGTCTGCAACTTTTACAGTGTGGGTTCTGTCAGCGAGCCAGTTAGCAACCCATCTTGTGACATAGGGATTTATACCTAGTTTAGTGTGTTTAGCTATAATTCAAGAATGGGGGATGGTGTCGAAAGCCTTGGCGAGGTCAAGATAGGCTGTGTGAACCACCTTACCCTCATCCACAGCTTTGGTGACTGCCTCAAATAAGTCGATCAGGTTCAGGAGGCATGATCTGCCTTTCACAAACCTGAACTGGGCGGGATCCAGAGTTTGGAGGTTATCAATGTCTTTATTTATGAGTTCCATGATGAGAAGTTGCATGGTCGTGCAGACCAGGCTTGTCAGGCTAATAGGTCAATAGTTCCCGGGATCAGTGGTGGGTCCCCCTTTGTGGAGTGGGATAACTGTTGCTGTGCGCCATTCAGTGGGCACAAAGCCTGATGCAAGGCTATTATTGAACATAGTGCTTAAGTAGGGAGCCAGTTTGTTCTGAAGTTCGTGTAAAACGCAGCCTGGGATGTTGTCCAGTCCCATGGATGCTGTGTTTTTGGCTTTAGAGAGTGCAGCTTTTACCTGCATAGCTGTGATTACAGGGACTCTGCATTCTTCCTGTATAGATATGGGCCCTTTAGGGGGTGAGAAGGGGGTAAAGTTAGCACTGAACCGATCTGCCAAGATGTTGGCAATATCAGTTGGTTCTGTAATTTTCGTGCCTTTGTGCTGTAACTCAGAGCAGATCTGGGTGTTGCCATCTAGATTCTTGACAGAGCTATAGAATGCTTTGTGGTTGTCCTTGGTTTAATGGCAATTTTGTTTTTGTAGCTAGCTTTGGAGGATCTTATAAGGGATCCCAGCTTCTTACTGAGGCTGACCAGGGAGCTTCTCCACTCATGGGATGTTACTCTCTTTTGCAACAGTTTCTACACATATATATGTCAACACCTATATGTCTACATATACACAGCAAGTTACATATATGTATGCAGATATATATCTCCGTAGGTATATATGGACATAGTTATAAATATGTAAGCAAATATATATATATATATATATATATATATATATATATATATATATATATATATATATATATATACCCATATAGGTATATATGGACAGACATCTGTAGATAGCAATGGTAGATTAACGGAAACATATATGTCCACATGCACCGTTAATGGGGTTGAGAGGCCCCAAACAATATAAGTCTCGTACGAATTGGCATACCCCCCAGCCAAACACATCCGCCTTGCAATACACTACCAAGTTCATTTCATTGTAAGTGTCTCATTTAAATAGGGATTTAAATTAGTCTTCTTTTATGTTTCACATGTTTATATCACATTCCCCTTTCCCCCACCCACTAGATGGGCCAACCAGTACAGGCCCATCCAACCCAGGCCATCCTCGACCCATGCATTCATTACCCACAGTTCCACTCCACCCCCAGCTGCACACACACACAGCCACCATCCCTTCCCTGGTTACCAGCCCGTAGCTACCACACCAACACACATTGCCCACCCTCCACTCCCCCCCACCCCTCGGGACTCATCCTGTATGTTGTCCTGACCCAAATATCCTAGGTCTGCCACACTCTGTAGTCCATGCACATTGCCATGAGTACCTTTGCAGCCATGGTTTTAGACGAAAGAAGAATACCCAATTTTTGGGTTGTACCGCATGGGACGAATGTTTCCCTGGTACTAACAATAGACTACATGTATGACCTCGTTTACACTAACGGTTTTATTTGTAGGTATCACAAAGCATACGTGGCACACAAGGTTGCCTGATATGCACACGAAACATAGTAGCCAGCAATACCAGTCAACATTACAGGACATGTAGCTAAATATGTAGATGTATGTGTGTGTGTATATATACCCATAACTAAATAGATATATACCTCTCCCTCTCTGTAGTACATATGTATACATATACAGACATATATATATATATATATAAATACCCACATATAGATATATACATATACAGACAACCATACATCCACATGTTGTTAGATATATATACAGCAATATATATATATATATATATATATATATATATATATATATATATATATATATATCTTTATATATGCATACATATATATATATATATATATATATATATATACATACATATATATATATGCATAGGTGTGTGTGTGTGTGTGTGTGTGTGTGTGTGTGTGTGTGTGTGTGTGTGTGTGTATATATATATATATATATATATATATACACATACATACACAGATATATATCTATGATATGATACAGCACATAAGAATGACATATGATCGTAGGCACCGCCAATGGGGATGAGGGGCCCAATCAACATACGTGTAACATGTACCATTACCCCCCTGGCAAATAGGGGAAACATACAAACAAACACACAAAGTAAACAATTCACTGCTCCCAAAACCACAGGCAGGATACAACCAGTGGGGGAAATACTGTGGACCCACTAAGTCTAATCTAGAAACATAGGCAGGAACGTCCCTTGTGGTACAACTCAAAAATTACTTTGTGATTGGAGTTCCATCCGTGCAATGACTTATCAAGGCAGGGCACGTATGTACTAAGACTGCAAGGTTGGGAAAGCCTGATGACCCATGAGTCGAGACAACGTATGAGATGGGTCCCGAGAGGTGGAGACTGGGCAGTGTGTAGTGGTGTGGTTAGACCCGACCTGCACCCAGAGTAAGGATGAGTGCTGTAGAGGAGGGGCGGGGGGGACTATGGGTATGAAATTATGGGTTGAGGCATCCAGGTGTTGGTTGGAGTGGTTCTATTTGGACTGCCTCGTGGATGTAAGCAATAGTGTGAATTGGGCAGAGCTGTCACCTAACGAGCAGCCATTCCCAGTATGAGTCCAACTGCAGCAAAGTCTAGTTTACATGGCAAAGTACGGTATAACCAGATGTGTTGTTGCAAAACCCACTAAATAACACCAAAGAACACATGGTCGCAACACCCCACTGTAGGCATGTAAGACAATCTAATTGGCATCACAACTTATTATTCTTGTCCTCGCCCCCACCCAGGGGTGTGAGTGTCCAAAGCTACCTCCAAATTCAGTGTATATGCACAGCTGTTACTGTAGAAGAAATGCCCAGCTGCGGACCTTCCCTTCAGCCTTCCTGCACATCCCTGGCTATTTCCCCTACTATCGGCCCCTCTTTGTGCCCCATTAACACCACTTACCTATCAACCCCTTTTTCATTTCTGTTAATGTTTCAAGTTACAAGTAGGTGACACCCTCTTGCCCAAGTATATTGGCAGAATCTGGAACTCCCTACCCACATGTATTACCTCAGCTGTCCCAAAGGACACATGTAAATAATAGCTGAAGGAACACCTCAAGCACACTTGGATTAGCACATGCTCACCACCTGGCGAAATCCCCCCCCCCCACCTTACACTCTATACCCCTACATCAACTAGTGAAACCGACACTTCTTGTCCTGCCTCGCATACAAATCCCAATATCCTTCAAACCTTCCCTATTGCTCCCCTACCAATTATTCCAACAGGCTACTATACAGTTACAATGTCTCCCCCTCTACCTACCTACCTACTCCTTCACTATTCTCGTCTACTCTACCACACAGGTATGGCATAACCAAACCTAACCCGATACCTGAGTGTAACCTATCCAGACCTGTTAAACTGGAATCTCACTTCAACTTAAACTGACCTCTGTCAACAGTCATACCTAACATGTAAACCTGACCTATGCATGTATAATACCGACATGTTAATGTAAACTAAGCATGAAGAATTTGTTACATAGCTATGTTAAGTCTGTTACTCTCTATGAATGTGAACACCTCTGTATTACTTGTAATGAGTAGCTGGGGTTTACTGTAGAGCTCTACTCCCCGGGCCACCTCTGAAAATGGACAAGCATCCAGTCGGATTGTCCCAATAAACAAATGTAAAATAAATACATAAAGTAGCCCAGGGGTAAGCAGGAGTAAGCAGGTTTAAGCCTGTTTGGGTG
>NC_056733.1:1318056507-1318101507 GCF_019279795.1 Protopterus annectens
GATATATCTGGGACAAGACCTGTGTGATGCTCAGACAAAACCTAACAGGCAATCCTCTGGCTATCATATGGATAGGCCCACATTTGAGAGCTATGCAGACAGACTACATTCCACGCTAAACTACCGTGTACACAGAAACCCTGTAAGACCAGCAAGATACAATGCACATAACAACACTACTCATGCTGTCTGTAGGTCTGGAACCTTACCCAAATGTATATTTGGCCTGTGTCTGCAGGTTCTGCAGTAAGAGGTATTGCTACCTGCTGTCTGTAACACTGCTGTCCACACACAGCAATGTATTCAAACCAGAGAGAGAGAGAGAGAGAGAGAGAGAGAGAGAACAATTAACAACGCTCAGGGATTTGTTACAGCGGAATAAAACTGACAAGGTATGTGAAACATATATGTATTTACTTGCATGTAGTATTTAGTATAGAATAATAGGATTTATAATGTGCAATTATTTATATGTGCCATCAGTAGTTGTTCCTGTAATGATGTTCTGCTGAACAACTGCTCTGGACAATACTGTCTGTCCCTGTGGGAAGTGGGACATACCTGTCAACTGTACAGAGAAGCAGTGAATGACAAAGATGCAACCCATGATATCTGTGTTCTGTACATTACTGTGGCCAATGGCTGGTGGTGGTATTAATACTATCATGATAGACACATGGGTGTCAGAGCACAACACCTGCAGGATAGTCATGTTAATGTGTAGTGTAGCATGCCCAACTTCCATAACTGTATAATATGCTTATCTACAATCTGTCACCATATATAACCCCCTAATGTTAGTCTGTGTTCACATGTGACACCTGTCTGTGTTGCAGCAAGGCAGAACAGTTCAGCTGTGAAGAAAAGAGAGTTACAAGAGTGCAGACCAGATATTTGTATGCACCCCACATACAGATAAATATATGTGTGATATATATTCACAGCTGTGTATGTCTACAGAACCTCAGACAGTTATACACACATATATATATATATATATATATATATATATATATATATATGTATACAACACAAAATATCTACACATATATGTACATATGTATATATATATGTCCCCTGCCATGACATCTATGAGAGAACATCACACATCAATACACAACATATCTACACAGCAGTACATGGCTGCAAAATGGACTGTGGAGTGTGGTGTGTAACCCATGTTGGGAACACATTGCAATTGTTTAAGAAGGTGGGATATCTTGGTAAAGGGTAGTAGGCACATACTGGTATGTAGGTTTGGTTGGTTGACAAACAAAACAGCATACAGGGCTGGTGTATGACACATGTGGTGGGTAAACACTGTGGATGGGTAGTTTCATTTGGAATGTGGAGGCCATTGAGCCCCCACATGGGAACAAAGGGACCAAGGTGCCCACCCATGGACAGTCACAACAGCATCTACATGGTCATAAAGATGCTTGGGCTGTGGGCTGAGCAGGAGGAGCAAGCATGTCTAACCTGTGTATGTGTACTGCATGCATCCAGGTGATGTAGCACATGCCCCATGTCTCTGTGTAGCTCCCTATGCACCAGACCCTGGACCTAACTGTGGGTGACAGAAATATGTCTGTGTGTGCTCTTTGGGGGTGACACCATCCCCTGAGGTGGTTCCACATGAAGGTAGCACAGGAACATTAGATGATGAGGTTCATTGGTGGGTCGTGGGTCGTGGATGTGATGTGGCCTGGTAACATGTCAACATTAGGTGGGAGAGGTGTTCCTGCTGGCAAATATCCCCTACGCATACTATTGTGTCACTGTCATGGAACATATGTGGGTTGTAATAGTTCACACAATCCCAGAACATGTCCAACAGCATGTATTGATATCCCCAATAACACAGAATGGCAGATGTGCAGCAATCACATAGCAAGCATACCACATGCATATGTGGAAACATAGTGGCAGTGACAATGGCATGCAGGTGAAATACTTTGTAACAGGCCAGCAATTCCAGTGTCCCCACAGGGAGCATGTCTACAAACACATAGCAGGAAGTGTGGTACAATACAATATATGTCCCAATGGTAGATAAACTGGAGCCATACCATTTGCGTTGTGTAGACATTAAGTTGGAGCTGATATGGTGGTGGGAGTCTGATATGTGTATTGTATTATGGTAACCATGCCTTATTCCATCTTTATGTCTTTCAGGGACAATGGCACATCCAAGGAATCCAGCCTACAGTGCCGCTGAGGATGACATCATAATCAACAGCCTCATCCAGCACTATCAGCTGCTCTTCTCCAGGACTAGCCATGATCAGCATGAGCGCACCGCCATGTGGAATGATGTAGTTCACAGGGTAAATGATGTCAGCATGCACAGCCGTACTTATGAGCAGGTTTGCCATCATTCTAGTGAACTGCACCGCCATGTATGTCACCATGCCACTGCCGTGTGTGGTGGCCACCTCGTAATGGGTGGGGTCATAACATCCATCCTCCCCTCACCAGAGTTGAGGAGCTACTCATGAGCCTGGTGGCACCTGCCCGCCCACAAGATCTACAGACCTATGCAATCATGGAGGTGGGTGCTACCCACACACCAGACATGGAGCATGCAGGTAAGGTCCCAGGACATATCAGTAGACCACTGTTGCGTATGAATCTGTACAGGTAGATCATGCTTATGTGAGATGTAGAGTCTGTTGCTGTGTAGTACTGATAATCAGTGGTGCATAATTTGTAGTATTGTGGACTTCAACTGTTGTTTCACTGTAATATTGCACCCACACTGTAGCAATGCCACAGCTGTGGCCACTGACATCAACCCTATCTCATTTCAATGTAGGTCCCTCTGGGAAACCAGCAAGGCAATGGCCTGATGCCGGTGAGTATGGTTTAAGGTCATTCTTGGCAATACACTGTGCATGTCATAGCTTAGGTTTAGGCCATGTTCACATCTAACACACCTACCCATAATGCATGCTGTACATGTTCACTGACAGAGCACACACCTCACTAATGGGATTACCAGCCTCAAACACATGCAATACACAGACCTTCTCAGACAACTGTGGCTACACTCCATTGCACATTGCTCAGGCACAGGTGACATCTGCCTAACATACACAGCTATGTCATGCACAGAGCAGTTGAACATGCTACACATAAGGAAATTCCAATCCCTCTGCAAACACACGCTCCAGGGTCCTAAACCTCATCAACACATTAAACAGAACATACTAGAGGATAGGGTCCTGTCCTGGGGAATTTCCACACTCTGGAACAGACTACCCATTCATGTCAGGCAATGCTACTCATTGGCCCTCTTTACAAAAACACTTGACAACTGGATGGGAAATGGGGAATTCACCCTGGGTAGTATGTCTGTGCCACAGCCTGACAGGGGCACAGGGGAATAGCATTATTGGGTGGTGCATGCCTGGGAACCCATGTGGCTAGGCTTATGTAGGCCCCAGGACCAATAGACTAGTACTCACCTATAACCTATATGTACCACAGGCAACATCAGCCAGGGCTCATTACAGATATGATCTGCTTAATGGCGGGACATTGCCAAAGCCATGAGTTGCAATGTTTTCTGATGTACCAACACCCTGTTGAGGAAGTACAGAAAGTTGCAGATATGATACATGTGCTGCACAATCCACATCTCACCCCAACCCAGGGATGACATCCCCATCTGTACCTTGCTGGTGCCACTGTACACCTAAATGTTTGCCATGCATTGACAGAGAATATGCCAGTACACATGGTGTTCCTAGTGCGGGATACTGCAATATGACACACATGTGTAGGCCACAAATGTCGAGCATTTGCAATGTGGCAGGAGATGGTGAGGGTGTGTCATCCTGAAACAGCAATGCACTGGAGGGGAGAGACAAACCCACTAAGAATGGCTGTATCTGCACACAGTCAAGGTCAGGAAGTGTGGCAGATATAACCCTGACTCCAAGGCACTAGTGATGGTACTGTGTGACCTCCAAGGGCTGTGCACGTGTTTAGCATGCAAACATGCAGGTTTGGGGAAAATTTGCAGGGCTGACTGACCAACTACTGGCTCATGACAATGGCCCATGCTACTATACCCCCGCCAGGTATTGTGACCGCAGTAGTCCACATGGCAGTTGTTGCTACACACCATCATGTTATGTGTGTGCACACATATGCACCCACAAATGGTATGCATCCCAATCAGCATCTGCACAACTGACACATATGGCTCGTAATGCAATTGACTGCCTAAGTCATATGTCACATATCAGGTATGTGTAGTGTTGACATATGCAGTAGTGTTGCACCATGGCATGTCAGGGAAGAGGGTGCCATGTCAATAATGGTCTGTACACTCACCATAGGTACAGTAAAGTGTGTCTGTAGTCAGTCTAATAGTATTCTATCACTCATATGTGCACCACAGATGATGACATCTGTGAATACATATCAGGCATTCACTATACACGTGTCCACATATAATCCAGAAGCACAAAGGCTGTGAGCAGCAGAGGAAACATAACTGACATAAAGATACACATCCTGCAATGGTGTATACACCTGTGAGGTATGGTGCACAGTACATACCAGGGTGCTGAACAGATGCACAGCAATGCTGTAGACATGGGTGCAGTGTGTTCCACGGGGAGGGCCATCACCTACTAACAGAAGCCATGCATCACAGCCATGTATAATTTTGGTAACAGGGATTGACTACAGTTGCACTGCATGCTGTTGAGCACCACATGTCCTGCATGCTGACATGTGTGTAATTACAGGTCTGTGTGTGATAATGTAGTGCACCATCACCTGCTATAGTGTGTGTTAAGGGGGTGCTGGAGTTGTCTGTAGGTGCTTTCTGGTGGACTGTATGGGTTGTCATGTATGTCGACTGCATGTGTGTAAGTCTGTGTGTATGTGTGTGTGTGTGTGTGTGTGTGTGTGTGTGTGTGTGTGTGTGTGTGTGTGTGTGTGTGTGTGTGTGTGTCCATGTGTGTGTGTGTGTGTGTGTGTGTGTGTGTGTGTGTGTGTGTGTGTGTGTGTGTGTGTGTGTGTGTATGTGTGTGTGTGTGTGTGTGTGTGTGTGGTGTTGTTCATACCTGCCAGCTTCCCTTAGGAGTCGTGCAGTAGATGGACATGAACAGACATATTATACACCAGGAATACATGTCTGAACTGCAATTGGAGGACAGCTGATAGTATATGAGCGTCCACAGCCAGAAAGATCCATAGGGAGGTAATACTACACATCAGGGATACTGGTTTAACTGCAAACAGCAGAAATGTGAAGGTAAACCCATGTATGCAGCAGTACTGATGCATTGGGGAATCATTAGACTACTCCAGAGTGTTTCCATATTGTAATGTACTCTACATAGGCAGTAGTTAGTGCAACAGATCATGCAGCTATTGAACAACAGTTATGTATGCCACCCCTGTATGTGACATCATTGACTATTAGCAGTAGCTAATAACAAATGGCAGCCATTCTCAACACATGTGGGCTACACCAGGGTGTTACCCGGATGACAATAGGGTGTCGTGAACAAAACAGACCCTAAACAAGGGAAAGACGTAATGGAGTAACAGGTCAGGTGTTGTGATCACATGTCTGAGCTATTAGATGAATTATACATGAGTGATTGGCAGCAGTTATTGTAATTATTCAAGTCTGATGCTAGATGGGGGAGTACAGACAATTAAGTAGGGACTTGGTCTATACACAGGTAAAGTCTGTTATTGTGCCTCTTTGGACCTCTTCAAGAGGAACCTTGATGATTGGATGGGAGAAAGGAAATTCACCCCAGGGATCACGTCAGTCACCCTGCTAGACAGGGGTCCAGAAAAGTAAATAATGTGGGAAGAAATAGCCAGGGAATTGTTATGGCTAGGCTTGTATAGGCCCTAGGGCTGATAGCCTAGTACCAACCTATGAACCTATGAACCTATGAACCTATGTTGCAATTCCAGGGTGTGTGCATGTCTGTGCATGTGTGTGCGTGTGTGCGTGTGTGCGTGTGTGCGTGTGTGTGTGTGTGTGTGTGTGTGTGTGTGTGTGTGTGCGTGTGTGTGTATGTACTGTTAAGTAGTGATGTACAGGTCTTACAGTCCATTTCCTGTTTTCACCTCACAGGTGGCGAGATGGGGCTGGATACCTCCTGCAGGGAATCTGATGTCACTGATACAGACAGTGACCATGAGGATAGGTGTGTTGAGGCACAGGCGGGGTTGTCAGGGGCTGATGCTGGGCCACCAATTGACATCCCACAAGTATCCACCCCATCCACGCACACAGTCACACTGCCTCTACATACCTCATCACCGTTGGCCTTAGCTGAGGGACAGTCTATAGTTGGCATTGACCAGGACAGTGTGGTATCCATGGCATGTGTGTCAGGACACAGCAGCCATAGCTGGATGTCTGGCAGGGTACCACATAGGCAGATGTTCAGAGGTGCTCGTCGGAGCACTGCTTGTCATCATGCCCCTGTCAGACATGCTACATATATATCTACCACACGCATGTTCCAGGCTGTCATGGAGGCACAGGAATGAATGGAACGGTACACCAGACAGGGTCTAAGGGTGCAGAGGGCTTATCACACCTCTGTAAATTACAGCATCCATGATCTAGCAGGTGTCATTCATAATTTCACTAAGGTCATGGATAGATGGTGGGGTGAGACATTGGATCTCATCAACAATGTCATGTCCATGCATCAAGACAGGGTGGGAGGATTGTGACAGCCATGTGGACGTATGCCAGCAACATCAGCAGCTGGAGGTCGCGGTGGATATCCCACCAGTCACAGCCACTCCCGTAGTGGCAGTACCAGCCCCAGCACTGCAGGGGGGTGCTGTCCACTGGCCATCATAGCAGGCCATGTGCACGTGGCACTGGTCAGTCCCAGGAGGGACCTGGATCCAGTGGACATTTTCCAACCGTGGGGTACAGTACCCTACCTGACTTTGTACCTGATAGTGCCTCTGGCACCCCTGCCAGGTACAGTTCCCATGTCTGTAGCTGGAGATGAACTGCAAACCCTGCCAGGTACAGTCCACAAATCCCCATATAGGGCAGCCACATGGTGGACCTGTGTGCATGCACTCACACACACATCAAAAACAAACCTAGGACAACCACATACCTGCACACACAACATCACAATTGCCCCATAACACTACTCAGCCCCCTCACACACACATACACACATTTTCACTTGTATGGCTCAGCCTAGGCCTCTGGCAAACCAACAACACACCCTGTGCATATGATGATACCTGTGCCACATCCTGTCATCCATAACATTCATGCAGGGACAGGCTAACATGGTGCTGATGCACAGTGACTGTATAACAGTGTAGCAATGGAATGCTGTGTAGCATGTTGTCAGCAGTGAAGTGAAATGCTAACATTCTGGAATGTGTAGCTGTGCACCCATGATGCATTATAGCTGTTATTAATAATGTTGTATTGTTTTACCATTATCTATTCTGATTGTGCTGTGGTTGTCCATGTGCCACATGGCTGATGGGTGTAGTGGTGTCAGCAGGCCTTCTACAGTGGACACCGGTAAGTGTAGTGGGTGGTACACATGACATGGCTGAGTACAACACACAGAGCCTTTGGTTTGGATGCAGTACAGATACAAAACTGTACACATGGAGGTATGTCCCTGTGCAGCTAACACATCTGTTGGCCATGTGATCTCACCAAGACAGGATAGGCACAGCCACACATTGGTATATATGTGATCTGCTATTTGAATGACATTGAAAATGCTAACAGTGGGGTGTATGTCCCTTTCCCCACTCTACTGCGATCTTCACCTCAGTAACATGGGTGTGCCACTGCTGGTGGCATAGCCCTACCCTTAGGAGGCTGTGAGGTGCTCTACTATTGCAAATGGTGTAAACAACAACTACTCAACCTGATAACATACACTGTACAGTATTACAGACAGCTATGTGGGGGCATAGATGCAACAGTAACCGCAATGATGGTGGATGTGTCCACAACAGCCACACCCAGTGAGTTATAGCAACCCCAGTATTACTGCACACCTCTACAGTGTGGAGGAGGGCATTAACACATCTATGACCTGTGAAGGACTGTATGTCCATGGGATGGCACCTCTGGAATGTTGGCATTTGCCAAGCAGTCCTAGGGGAAACATATTCTGTGAACAGAGGTAGATCTCTTAACATCTACACACATTCCTACCTGTGGAATGGTGTAGAAAAGCCTGCTATGATCTACATAGGCTGTGTGAACCCCCTAACCCTCATCTACAACTGTCATGACTGCTTCAGGGAGGTATACCAGGTTTAGGTGGCATTCTCTGCCTTTGACAAACCCAACATTGGTGGGGTCCAGGGTTTTAAGATTACCAGTGATATTGGCCATGGATTCAATGTTGATATGTTCCATGTACCTGCAGATCAGGCTCATCAGGCTACTTGGTGGTATTTCTCAGCTGACATGGTGGAACACCCTTTGTGGAGTGGGATGACTGTTGCTGTGTGCCATTTAGTAGGCAGAAACCGTGAATTGAGTCTATGATTGAACAAAGTACTTAGGTAGGGTGCCGGTTTGTTCTGTAGTATGTGTAGAATGCAGCCTGTGTTAGTTGCTGGTCCCATGCATGCTGTGTTACTGGCTTTGGAGAGTGTGGTTCTTACCTGTGCATCTGTAATTACAGTACCCTTGCATCAGTCTGGTGTACAGATGGGTCATTTAAGGGGTAAGAGGGGGGTCATGTGTGCAATGAACCCATCTGCCTGGATGTCGGCATTATCTGTTATTTCTATCTAATACTGCCATTGTGCTGTAACTCAGAGCAGATGTGAGTATTGCCATTGAGATCCCTAATTTAGCTATACACTGCTTTGTGGGTGTTCTTGGCAACAGTGGTGAATCCATTGTCAGGTGTAGGCCTGTTGGATTGTATGAGAGATCCCAGCTACTTACTAAGCCTGCCCAGGGGGTTCCCCCAAGCATGACACTTCACTTGATTGTACTGCATGATATGTTACCGATGCCAGCCTGACATCATACAGGTGGGATGGAGTACTGTTAACATGTGGTGCCCTTGTCGTGTAAGGTCCTGGTTATGGGATCTGCAACAGTTGGTAGTGTATTGCAGGCCATACATGCTTGGCTCTGGGGGGGGGAATACCTATTTGTGCCAGATGTATGTTGTTTGGGCCTCTCAAACCCATTAATGGTGCATGTGGACATATATGTTTTTGTTATGTTCCCAATTTTATCTACAGATGTATGTCCGTATATACCTATATATATATATATATATATATATGGGTTCCTATGACTTCATCGAATTGTGAAATCACCGACACTCACCTCTTCGACACCAATCCATCGACGTCCATATCATCGACAATGCCGGTAAGCGATCTTCCCCCTCACAGGACCCATGGTAGTGCTTTCAAGGTACATTATACGGAATCACGTAAACCCTAATCGGTGTAACACAGAAAGAAGCGCTACCATGGGTCCTGTGAGGGGGAAGATCGCTTACCGGCATTGTCGATGATATGGACGTCGATGGATTGGTGTCGAAGAGGTGAGTGTCGGTGATTTCACAGTTCGATGAAGTCATAGGAACTCATATATATATATATATATATATATATATATATATATATATATATATATACATACATATATGCTTACACACACACAAACACACACATACACATATATATATATATATATATATATATATATATATATTGCTGCATATATTTGGACATATGAATGTAGACATATATATATATCTATGGATGTATGCGTATCTATGTATATATGTTTATATTGATATATATGTATAGATTTCTATATCTATATCTACAGATATAGATATGTTACATCCATTTAGATATTAATATATATATATATACACACGCACATACATCTACATGTTGAAATACATTCCCCATAGTGTTGAATACCTGGACTGGATGATATGTTTGTGAAAACATCATGGCTACTTATATCGACTATGGCTTAGTAGTAAATCACTTTATCTATGGTGTGCAGGGTCCTGGGTTCGAGCATTGCAGGAGCTGTTTATTTTGTTGCTGGGCAGAACACGGCCCGTTGGATACAGACTGATTAAAACACTTTTAAGCAGTTTTAAGCGGGTTTGGGGAGTTTGCGCAGAGCTAAGCACTGCTAACTTCCAGTTACAGTGTCTTACACTTATCTTCTAAATTGCTTAACCTGTGTAGGCAGTGCTTACCCCCACACAAACCCGCTTACAACTGCTCAGAAGTGCCTTAATCACTCTGTGTCCAATGGGCCATGTTCTGCCCAGCAACAAAATAAACAGCTTCTGCAAGGCTCAAACCCAGGACTCTGCACACCACAGACAAAGTGATTTACCACTACACCATGCCAATTACCAACAAATCTGATGTTTTCAGAAACATATCATCCAGTCCAGTCATGCAACAGTACAGAGAATGTATACCATTATCTAGATGTATCTGTGTGTAAATATAATATCTAAACAGATACAACATATCTATCTATATATATATATATATATATATATATATATATATATATATATATATATATGAACATATATACATGCAAATGCCTACATCAACACATGTATGTGTCTACACCTATATGACTACATATACACAGCAAGTTACATATGTGTACGCAGATCTACATCTATGTAGGTATATACGGACATAGCTATATATATGTAAGCAGATATATATATATATATATATATATATATATATATATATATATATATATCAATATCATTATATATGGCCATACATCTGTAGATAGCAATGGCAGATTAACAAACACTCATATGTCCACATGCACCATTAATGGGGTTGAGAGGCCCCACACACTATATGTCTTGTACAAATAGGCACCCCACAGCCAAACACGTGTGCCCTGCAATACACTACCAAGTGTTGCAGATCCCATAACCAGGACCTGACACAACATGGGCACAAGATGTTAACAGTACTACATCCCACCTATATGATGTCAGGCTGGTATTGGTGACATATCATGCAGTACAGTCTGCCTCCCATAAGAAATGTAAAATGTGGAAGCCATCAACATCCCCAGGATACAGATACACAGACACAGATATGCAGATACATATATACATATGTATATATTTATATATATATATATATATATATATATATATATATATATATATATATATACACACACACACACATGTGACTACACATACACACACACACATATATATGTACAGTAAGATACATATGTAGAAGGTGCATACAATATGGAACAGCCACTATACCTACAGTTAACACCTGAACAACTGGACACTGTATGGGCCACCCATACAAATGACAATAGTTGCCTGCAACATATACCCACAGAGAGGTCATAGGGAAAACACCACACATAGGTTTGCAGAAATGGAATACCTTTCATTGTGTACTATTACAGTTCTATATGCCATGTCATATAGCTGTTTAGACACTGACATCCATATAAACAGAGGAGTGCAACTGTGAAACAGTTATACTAGTACAGTAGTCTGGAAAGGTTCACAACTGTTGCTGTCCAGGCCAAGCCCTTCAAATTGTACAATAGTGAGGACAGACTGGGCCACAGGATACCAAACGATCAACAGTATGTAATGCAGGTGTATAGTTCAACAGCCTCTATCTACACTCTGTACAAAATCAGTAGGTGGTAAAGACGTCATGTGACCAAATGGGTTGTAACTGTTACATAACAAGGCATAACTGACACCATCACATGCACACTGACAAACAGAACAGTCTGTATGGCAGGAGGCAGTAGGCTTGCATCAACCCAATATATGTAAGTAATGTAAATATAGGTGAAGTATACAGTACTTTACATCCAGATACCTTAAGGCAGCTCACTCCTGATACCCCCACATATTTTAACAGCCTAGGTCATTTATGGTGCTCTCCCCAAGACTCAGTAATACAGGGCCATATACCACTGTTACATACACTGACCTCTGGAGTGCATAAGAGCACACATGTATTGTGTAGGTGATGCCTACACATATATGGCCCCAGCCCTGCCCTATGTGTGGGGGATACAACAGAAGTGGACTGTTGGCAGCAATGGCAGTGTGATATACTCACAGCCCACTATGGAACAACCCCCGACAGCATGTCATATGTGCAAAGCTTGATATGTAAGTGAAGGACAGAGGCTGGAACACAGGCACAAATGTGGAGAACTGTACCCATACACTAAGCAAGTTACTGGTGTTACAGGATAGTCTGCAACATACCCTTAGTCAGAGAATTGCAGTTAGAAACAGAGATGAATATAGCCATGTACTGATAGCACTCAACACACACTCTGCCAGTGAAATATCTAACACAGGACCTGTGTGGTGGACAGACAACACATGATAGGCACACCTCTGGCCACCAAGAGGATAGGCCCACAGTTGAGAACTATGCAGACAGACTGCATTCCAAGGTAAAGTAGTATGTACCACCAGTACTATACAAAGCATAACACAACTCTACTCAAACTCTGTCTGTAGTTCCTGAACCTCCTACAAATATGTAGCTGCCCTGAGTGTGTGGGTTCTCCTATAAGAGGTATTGCTACCTGCTGTCTGTAACACTGATGCCCACACACAGCAAGGACTGTAGAAACATCCACAGAATGTCATCAAAAATAACCCCTACTGTACATAACATGTGAAGCAGTCTGATATCTCACTGGCTTGTTATCAGATATGATGACATTAACTATGGTGTACAGCACATATGCACCACTTCATGCATGACATATGTACACAGGTTGACAGAGTTGTGGCTGGAAGCACATGCACAGGGCCAATAATGACATGTTGCTGTGATAACCTCATACATTTACTGTTGAAACAGGGTTTGTTGCAACATATGTCCTATGAGGGATAAGAAGCCAGTAACTGGCACGGCTTTCGCCATCTACAGACTGCAATCCTCACACTACATTCTGCAGTCCACCGATAGATGCTCCATTGGTAACACATGAAACCAAAGGCACAACACATTTCCCTGTCTGCAGATGACCCTGCAGATGGAGATTCCACATAAACATGGAACTGACATGGCAGGTATGGAGACATGTAGGAAAGTCATATCCACACACCCACACACACACACTGTTAAACCAACAGTATTCCACATGCAGTATAGCAGCACTTACAGTCTGTTGTCAGGTCAGGCACATCCCCCTCCTTTGTGTTGCCCTGTTTCCACAGAGTATGTTGTTAGAAGTAAATCCCCAATCCATCTGAGATGCTGTTTGCCAAACAACAGATCTAGTTCCTGTTCACAGTGAATGAAAAGGGCCAACACCAACATGATGTTTCTAGATATTGGAGTGTGTTTCCATGCAATTGACTATGGGAATGTTACCACAGCTGTTCCACATGCTATCAGCTAGGGAAGGGCTGCAATTTGTGCAGATGCCATCAGCTGATCATGAGCATCACTTAAAATACACATGCTGCTGCCAAACAAAGCAGGTGTAAGTCTCCACATCTACCACAGAGGGAGTGGGAGAGGCAGATAGAGGCAAAGACAAGGCAGGGAGTGGTGGGAGAGTAAAACCTAAGCATGCTCGTGTCATACACCTACCAGCACAGGGTATCAAACCCCTGACGACTATGTAGTGCTATCACAGTTCTATACAGTTATTGGCTATGTCACATGGGTTATCTGTTGTGGAGGCCTCAGAACATATATGTGATGGTGACTGACATCTGCAACAGGGATACGGTAGCTATATGGTAGGTGATATACATGTGCCTGTCCACATGTACACAGCCACACTCTCACAGGGACACACACACATTGACACACTTGGCAGGGCCAGGATTACAACTCATCAGTAGTGGGATTGCCACACCACATCACTATGCAGGTATCACATGCATTACATGGGTCATACAGGGGTTGTATGGGAAAAGGGTATGGGGAGGTGTCTGACATCAGACAGCATGCTTCAGTATGCCCATGGGGTTGTAGGGAGTGTGGATTTGAACATAAGCACCATACAACACACACACAAACACACAGGGTGCCAGTACTGACATGCATGGGTGCAAGTCTGCATGGGTGGGTGGTGTTAGACTGTTCCAGATGGCTGAACAAGGCTAGGCAATGGGTATACCTTGGCATCAGACCACATGACAAGGGTCTGCATTGTGGCTCAGGGCTGTTGTGTCTGCATTTGCCCACACAGGTGGGTATTGTATCCCCAATCCAGTCACCTGGGTGACTATTGTGTGTGGCCAATGCTGTGCATTGCTTGCCATGTATGTGTTCCTTAGTGCATGACATGGATTGTGTCTGGGATGTGCACACCTCACACATGCATGTACAGTGACATGTGGAACTGTACCTGGGGTGTCTGTCCCATGTTGTGAACACAGATTATCATCAGACGTGCCAGTCTTGCCCACCTGTGGTGGGAACTGGTAATGGGCAGCAGGTTAACTGCACCTACATTTATATAATGCAAACAGTATTCCCTGGTGTCAGTGGCATCTGTCAATACAGGGTATGCTGTCAGGCATGGTATGTCATTTGTGGGTCACATGTGATGGCACCACAGGTGTTTTAGGTGTCCATTGGGGAACATGGGGAAGGTGGACTGTCTGCATGTACGTACATATTGGACAGATGGACAGGGTGCCATGCCCTCTGTAGCTCACAGCCATCACCCTATAGTTACTATCAGTGGCCAATATGCAGTGTACTACCCACATATTGGCTGTTGCCTATGCATGTGTTTGTGTATGAGACATGGGTTGAGAGTGTGCTCTGGGTAATACTGGGGTTGCTAACTGTGATTGCCTGGCCTTGATGTCACATGTATGGGTATGGCTTTGCACCCCAGCCTCTCAGCTATTTTACATCTGTTATCCCTGTACGGTGGACATTGTGATATATAGTAGGGCCACCATATAAGAAATATGCAAAACCAGCTCCACATTGGCCACAGGTGTCACACACTCACAGTCCCCTCCACACAGTATATGTGTTACAAACACACACACACACACACACACACACACACACACACACACACACACACCTGTCTTGTCTGGGAGTAGAACCCCTGCCTAACTAGTTTATTACACTACAGCACTACACAGTTATAGTACACACCATGGAGATTACTGGAGTACTCCTTCCCCAAAGGTGTATATCACATTGGGTGACATCAGCAGGATTGCCAATGTAGGGCATTCGAATTGTAGTGCATGTGACTAGCCTAAAATGCATTGCTCCCTATACAGACAGTGACTCACACACACACACAAAACATCCACAACCAACATGTGTGGGTATAGAACCCTTAACAGAGGTCTATATCACACTACAGCATGGAGTTGTTATAGGATGCACCACAGGGATTAGTAGGGAACCCCCTCCCCAAAGGTGTATTTCACAATGAATGACATCAGCAGGATTTCCAAAGTAGGCCATTTGAAATGTATTGTGTGTGACTAGCCTATAATGCATTGCTCCGTACACAGACATTGAAACACACACAAAACATTCAGAACTGCCATGGGTGGGGATGGAACCCTACCACAGTTGTACATCATGCTACAACAGTACACAGTTACAGGACACGTTACAGAGATCATGGGCTACAACCTTCCCAGAGGTGTATTTCTAGGTGGGTGACATCAGCAGTCTTGCCAAAGTTGAGTATATGAATTGTAAGGTGTGTGACTACCCTAAAAAGCATTGCTCTCTACACAGTCAGACATGCACACAAACACACACACACACAGTTGCCAAGTCTGGGGTTAGAACTCCTACTTAATTACTTTATCACACTACAGCAGTACTCAGTTACAGGACATGCAACAGAGCTTACTGGACTACAACCTTCCAAGAGGTGTATTTCTAGGTGGGTGACATAAGCAGCCTTACCAAAGTTGAGTATATGAATTGTAAGGAGTGTGAGTACCCTAAAAAGCATTGTTCTGTACACAGTCAAAGACAGATATGCATACAGACTCACACACAGTTGCTATGTCTGGGGTTAGAACACCTACCTAACTACTTTATCACACTACAGCAGTACACAGCTCCCGGACGCACTATGGGGGTTACTGGGCTACAACCCTCCCAGAGGTGTATTTCTAGGTGGGTGACATCAGCAGCCTTGCCAAAGTTGAGTATTTGAATTGCAAGGAATGTGAGTACCCTAAAAAGCATTGCTCTCTACACTGTTAGAGACAGACAGAAACGCACACAAACCCACACAGACTCACACACAGTTGCCAAGTCTGGGGTTAGAACACCTACCTAACTACTTTATCACACTACAGCAGTACACAGTGACAGGACAGGCTATGGAGATTACTCGGCTACAACCTTCCCAGAGGTGTATTTCTAGGTGGGTGATATCAGCAGCCTTGCCAAAGTTGAGTATTTGAATTGTAAGGACTGTGAGTACCCTAAAAAGTATTGCTCTCTACACAGTCAGAGACAGACAGACACACACACAAACCCACACACAGACTCACACAGACACACACACACACACACACACACACACACACACACACACACACACACCGTTGCTAAGTCTGGGGTTAGAACTCCTACCTAACTAGTTTAACACACTACAGCAGTACGCAATTATAGGATGTGCCGTGGAGATTATTGGGCTACAACTCTCCCAAAGGTGTATTTCACATTGGATGACCTCAGCAGGCTTATCATAGTAGGGCTATGGTGAGGCCGGTGTGTGCATGGGCCATAACCCATTCATCTACAGGTTAGCATGCCACATGTGGGCACAAATGGGGTCATATGTCACAGGTACATGTATACAGCTGCTAGATGACTACTTCCTTGTACAGTCATGTTGCACAGCTGGCACATACACTACATAGTCTGTAATGCTGACAGATACTGGTGGCTAGTATCTGCAGTGAGTGACATCTACACCTCATTTGTTTGGGGCCCTTTGGCTGTGTGCTGGGTGGGACAGGCCTGGATGGCTCCTTGTCACAGTCACCCTCTTCCATACATCTATGTACATCTATCTTTGGCTTATTACAGTGTGTTGTCCTGACATATCCATCTGTATTCCTATCCACTGTGTGTGCAAGGCATGAGTGGTGCATACTGACAAGTGTCTGCACTAACAACTGCAACTGGCAGATATGTCTGGTCCACTGGTGTTTGCAGTCATGGTCTTCATGTGTTTAAGTGTGTGAGCATGCCCAGTATGGCCATTTGTATTGAATGTGTGGATTGTGTCCAGGTCATTTGTGCTGCAGTGCTGACATTTGTGTTGTACACCAACAGGTAGCATGCTGTCTCTGCAGGGTATCCATTGATCATTTGGCTTTGACTGTTACTACATTACTGCATAGTGGGGGGGGGCACACCTGACTGTTTCTACATCTCTACACAGGGTTGCAGGGCACACCTGACTGTTATGACATTACTATGTAGGATGGGGGGGCACACCTGACTATTTCTACATTTCTACACAGGGTTGGGTGGGGCAAACCTGACTGTTATTACCTTATTATGTAGGATGGGGGGGGCACACGTGACACTTGTACACGTTTGCTATGACTGTACTGGTATGTCATGTACTCCATTTCATTCCGTATTGCTAACTATCATGCTGACTAGAGGCATACCAGTGTACTACAGATCGTGGCTTTGGTTGCCCTACATATTATTGTCTGACTTCCTAACCTTCAAAACTAACATCCCACTGCCTGCCCTGCTGTGGTCTGTTTGTGTAGGCCTGGGGGTGAGGTTAACCATAGCCATCATTCTGGGGCCATGGCACAGGCTCTGTTTGGGTTTGTCTACACCTGTCCTGCTGGCTGTGACTGTTGTTGGGTATGTGAACCATCCTGATTGGCATGTGTGGGTCATATGGACACACATGTCACTCAGCACATTTCCTGCAGTGGGTTATGTCACTCTGTGTAGTACTGGCTACTATGGTGACTCCAGTACGTGTTACAGATGTCAGGGTGCCACTGTGGGTGTCTGCTGTCTGCTGCCATAACATTCAGCCATCCAATTCCCTTGCATGCTCACATCCATCCCACAGCTACAGGTAATGACACATTCTACTCCATTTGGCAATTGGTAGGTTGACTGACTTACCTTGAGGGTGTGCCAGACTTGCGGATGATGCTGAAGGGCTGCCTATGTCAGATGCACATAGTACACTCCCTATACATGGTTGAGCACAGGTAGTGTCATGTTTGGCATTCCTTTTAATGTATGTGTGAGAGAGGTGTCATTCCCTGGGTCTCTACTGTGTCAGTGCATGTGCTATGCGTTGCCTCTTTACCAAGGCCAGGGCATACTGGGCATGCCTCTTTCTGCCTACTGAGGCAGGCTCAGGTTGTTCATCCTCCGGGTCACTCTGTGCCTGTGCAGGCCTTGGCATTGGTGGGGGGCTGTGTGACCCTGCCCCATGCTGTTCCTGCTGCAGCTGTTTCAGCAGGATCATATTGTGTAGCATAGCATATACCATAACTATTTGGGTACATGTAGCTGGTGAATACTGCAAGGCTCCACCAGATGTGTCCAGACACCGGAACTGTGACCTGAGCATCCCAAACACATGCTCTATTATATGTCTGGCCCGTGCGTGTGCCTCAATATGGTGTTGTTGTTCAGGTGTGTGTGCATTTTGATGGGTGTCATCAGCCACAGCTCCAGTGTGTACCCAGCATCCCTCACTAGGTGACCATAGGGGATGTCCCCATTGGCAAATCTCTGGTACAGCTGCATTAGATGCCATATGTGGGAATCGTCATAGCTTCCAGGGCAGCCAGCGCACACATTCATTATAATGCCCTGGGCATCACATACGACCTGGCAGTTGATGGAGGGGATGCCCCTGCGGTTGATGTAGGCCTTACCCTGCTCACTGGGTAGTGCTTTGATGCGTATGTGCATGCAGTCTGTAGCACCCACTACCCCAGGGCATTCTGCTATTTGGTGGAAGAGACGCATATTGCTGGTCAACACCTCACGAGTGTTGAGGAAATATACGTGCTCACTGGCATGTGCTGACATGGCATCCAGGAACTGGTGGAATACTCTGGATGCTGATGCCTGTGAGATTCCCATGATATCCCCAGTTGTGCTTTGGGAGGTACCTGTGGCTAGTATACCTAGGCCTACACATACTTTGGTATCCACTGGGATGAGTTCCCCTCGGTCAGTTTAGTGTGTCAGGTGTGGCCAGCACAGCTCAACTATTTGCTGTAGGAGGTCTCTGTTCACTCTATAGCACTCTACTATCTCCAGCTCATGTAGCCCCTGGTAGGTTACCCTGGGTCTGTACACTCTTCTCTGTCTCCTCACTGTAGGTTGTTCGGCAACATTCACATCCTCACCACCCATGGCCTCTTGCACATGTTGGTCTATGTTGCCTGCTGCAGCCCTTCTCATTTTGTAGGTTTGTTTGTTAAAATTTCCCTGCTTGTATACACTGGTAGTGTAGAGTGTGGGAAAAAACAGTGGGGAAGGTGTTTGCTTAGATTATAGTAGTATTCTGGGCTGGGCTGGACTGCTGCCTGTGTAATTGGCTGATTCTGATACATTTCACCTGCCAGCTAAGCTAGTTTTCCTTCATTACCTTCCTACTGCTGTTTTCCCTTCCCATTGCCTCCCTGTTTAAACCCATGTGCACACCGCGGAAACAGAGTGCTCAAATGTACACATTGCTGCTCTTTCTTCTTTTTTCTTTCTGTAAAACCTGGTGCATGGTGCGCACACCCGCTTACACTTTGTAAAGAGTACTAGGCAGGTTTAGACACACCCCCTAGCTTAGCTGTGCTAAGCTAGGAGCAAACCCAAGCCACAGGGCTCCAATCTGCTTACAATATGCCTGACACACCCACCCATGATGTCACCTACCTCCTAGTCTTGCACTCAGCTATTCATACTCTTACACTGTTGGGACCTGCCTCACATGCTGGGGAAAACTGGGATTCACTATCCTTCCCCTCATTTGCATAGGATTGCCTGCTAATGCACAGTTACATGTGTCACACTGAGCCTCCCCCCTTAGCAACCACTATTCACTGTCCAGGTTGTCTTTTGCCTGCCATTGACTTTCATGGCAGAATACTGATTTTAGTTAGAATGCTTGTTTTAGGTTTATTTTCTTATTTTCCCACCGATCCCGTTTGCGAGCCGCTGCCCTATACTTAAAAAGCTGAGATCGGCGAAAAAAAATTAAAAGTTGATTTTTATATTGTTTGTATTGTTTGCAATGCCAATGGCTTTATACTTGGCCATTGGCATGCTTCCTCAATGATATGCAGCCTTTATTTGGAGCTGTCATGTCTCCATTTTAGATTTTGCAGATATGGACTCGGTTACTAACCGAGTACATTTCTGCAGATTATGCTAGTCCTGCACGGCCTGATTCCATCTTCCTGGATAGGAGATTTACCTCATTTGCATGGTTTTCACCTGCAAATGGGGTAATTTGCATACAGGGGCTGGGAAAGTGCAGTACTAGTGCAAGAGCGCTCGTGCACGTCAAACGAGCATGTACGCAGATCACTCGGCCGCCATATTGCCACCATTACCTCTTACACTAATCATGCACGCCGTGCAGGGCTTGCTGAATCTGGGGGTTTATCTTTTCTGATTATAGATGAGATTGACCTCTTAGTCTCAAGTACTGTGACCTGCAGAGTGTACAAAAGCATTTCACTGCTGAATGTAAAGTGGTAAGAACAAAAAATGAGCAGCTAAAAATCACAGGTCTCTGTCTGTGAAAAAAAAGTGGCTTATTGCCTGCATCTTTCAAGGAGCAGGTACTTCTAGTAGAGGAGTTTAAGTTTCTTGGTGCCTTATTCAGAAGAGAAGGTACAGAGGATCAGGAAACTGCTTAGGAGATGAGCACAGTGGTAACAATACGGCAGATATTACACTGAACAGTGATTATGAAGCAAAAACTGGGTAATAGGTCAATGCTGTCAATTTACTAATCAGGCTATGACCCTCTTTCAGCTATGCTCATGATCTTTGGACAGTACTTGAAAAGATGATGATGAGATTGTGGATACAGCTGGCAGAACTTTTTTTTTTTCACAGAACAGCTAACTGAGTGAGCAACTCAGCAAAATGCTGGGATCCTAGAGAAGAGCAACTGCTCCTTCAGGTTCATGGGATGCAGTTGAGGTGGTTTGGGAATGTGTTTACCATGCACCTTAGTACTGACAAGTAACGTTTTTCCAAGTAGATTCCACTGGGAAGAGGCCTTCCTAGTAGCAAAGTAGTAGACTCAGGATATGTTTAGGGATTATATTTCTCAACATGCCTGGGAATACATGGGATCGAGCATGATGAGATAGGTACTCAAAGAGCAAAAGAGAAGGTTGGCCTTCCATGACCTGCTTTTACTACTCTGACTCCATTCAGAACTAGCAGTTTAGAAGATATATGGATGAATGAATAGATGGATGGATGGATGGATTTATAGATAGATAAATAATTTCTATATGGTGTCACTAGCTTAACTAGTAGCAGACTCATTTTTGATGCTAGATGGTCAGAAACTGAGGGTTCCATTCCTACAACAGTTCTTTGGATTCGTTTACTTACACTGACACTGTAGTGCAGTATAAGGGGGTCATTCCTGAATGTGCTGTCTTTTGAATGAGACATTAAACTGAAGTTCCATTTGCCTGATCTAGTGAAAGCTGAGGTGGCTGTAAAAGATCCCATGGCACTTATCAAAAAAATTAGAGGGGTTCTATTAAAATCATAATTAATATTATTGCATAAATCATTTTTAGAAAGCTAACAGTAACATACATATAAAACAAGCACTCATTTTACCTTCCCCAGCTTTTTGTCCACAACTAAAACAATTCTTGCTACAATAGTAACCATATCTCATTTCTTATAATGATTAACATCCATTTAGTTGAAAGTATATATGCCTTTGACTGAAAAAAGAAGCCAGTACGTGAGACTGAAACTCAGTTGATTGAACAATTCTGCTTTTTCAATAGATGCAAGATTGTGGTACAGCTGGAATCTGGTAATTTGTCCATTCTCCACTGCAGTGCAATTAGCAGGAGTTATGGGGTGCAGGGAGAGTTGCCTTCTGAATTTTTTTTTTTCAAATAGATATGTAAATCCAGATTATCCAGAGGTCTGACTTTCACTAATTCTATGATATACACAAAAAAGTATTAACAAAGCATTGTGATTTTCTTAAATCTGTATTTATTTGTTGCAAGGTTATTTACTGATTCCATAAGCTATCTATACAGTGTGTTAATTGTCGCAGTGCATTAACACCTACAGTGCCTATGCCACAGATGACTACACATTTTGCTGTTATCCACAATTCCTCAAGAACATCCCATATCAAGTACTTTCTTAATGAAGTAGGATATGTTACCCCATTGCAATGATCATAGTATTTTGCTTTTGTGATCTTTGTTGTAGATGTTCATTCATTTGTGTCCACATGCAATACTTATTTGGTGAAGCAGGGAACAGTAACACTATTAGAGGTCACCATGCATTTCGTATGATTGAGTGCAGCAATCATATTTAATATACTTCAAATGCAAGGCTGCAGACACTCTATTGTAGTATAGTTGATGGTTTAACAGGTTTGTCTTGTCTTATTAACTGCAACACTAACTGATTAGGGTTTGAATCCCACTGTTGTCTTTTAGTTGTGGTCACGGACATTCTTTTTATACAAAGGCAAACACGTTACTATTTGGGTAATGTCTGTTTTGTATTGCAAAATAATTTCAGGCCACATTATCCACAGTAATTCTACGTAGTTCCATGCCACTTACGTATTTTCACATATTTTCTTGTGTTCCTATTGCAGCTTGTATGAAAAACAAACAAACATCCTTAGCAGTATATATTGAATGATTATCAGTCACCATCCTTGGTATTTTACCAAGCAAAGGCATTTTGGGAGCACTGCAGTGAAATTTGCATTCCATTTGCATGTGTGTTGTAGTTGCACTTTATAGACAGAAAATCTGAACATGTGCTTCATTGACTGTGGCAAATCTGAAGTGTTATCATGAGAGGTCATGTAAATGACTACAGCCCCCAGTATCTTTTTTTGTGGGTTTGAATCCAGCATTAGACATGTATGTCTCATAATGCACAGCAATTTGGTTGCTAATGAGACAGACTTGTTTCTTCACTTGCTACTGTTACAGTTGTGTTGACAGCAGGCTGAGGCAACTTATATTTATATATATATATATATATATATATATATATATATATATATATATATATATATATATATAGTTGTGGTTCCCAACATGACTTGTTTATTCTTTTCTTGAATGGATGCCTGTCATCTCACATTCTCAGTGATATTGACAGAAGCATACTGGCAACTAATTGTCATGGATCTCAATCAATTATTACAGGGATTATGTGCTGACAAAGACGATATCCAATTTTTTGGTATCGAATCTAAGAATGGATCCACTCAGAACAGGACATCAGATCCAGTTGACAGTTGCAGTTTGCTGTTTACACAACTTGGTAAAAAGGTTAGAACATTGAGAACTAATATTTGGCATTCCAGGCTCTTTAAGGCCTATCAACACCAAAATATTTCCCCTAGGGAACTTAGAACCAAATTGCAACCACTAGTTAGCAAACCAGATGACATATTACTTAGGGAATGGAATCTGGCACAACAAAATGCATCTATGTCTTTTGTCAACATACTATCTTCTTATTACGACAGAACCATACAGGTCAATATTTCTGATGTACAAAGGGTCTGTGAAGAATTAAAGAAACATGAGGACTCTACCAATTTCAGGAGGTTTTGAGCAGACTTCCAAGAGAACTGCTAATTTTTGAAAAAGGCCTTAAGGATAAGAAATTACACAAATTCTCTAGAGACATGGACGATTATGAGAGGGGGAAACCTTTTGAATCACAGAGAAGTGTCAGGTTTGTGGAGGGTACTAAAAATCCCATCCATACACATAAGAAAAGGCCTAGGTCTATTTTAAAAAAGGGCACACCATTTAGCACAAGCTCAGGGGAGGAATCTTCCACCACAGATACTGAATCTGCCAATATCAGTGATTCCCCAGTCTCCAAGAGAGGTCGTAGTGCAGATTACCCTTTAGGAACAGAAGACACAGGGGGGACGCAAACTCACAAATAAGAACGATAGAGCAACATTTTCTATCCATTGTCCAATAAATCCAGATTGTTCCAATGTGCACAATATATCTAGTTATGTTTTAACATCCATTGAGGAATCGCTGTTAAATAAAGGTCTTTGTTTTATTCCGGGTTTCTTTGTGGACGAGAGTACTTTTGTTCCAGATGTATTGGATTTTTGTAGAAAATTTCATCTCAAATTGTTTTTTGATCAACAGGCACCAACTCAAAGATCTAGTGAATTTAGATTTTTCAAATCCAACTTCAGTCCACCTATGGATAAATACGTAGCCATATTTCAACATGCTGTCATTAAGGATTTACATCACCGATTGGGGTCTTGGTACAATCTTAGACACAACTTAAACAGAACCGAGCAACAGGCCCTCATGGATCTTAAGAGGAATACTGACATTACCATTCTTCCTGCAGATAAAGGTGGCGCCATAGTAGTCATGGATTCCAGTTATTACTGAGCAGAGGGAATTAGACAAGTTTCTAACACTCAGCATTATTTGAGCATGCCTACTGACCCCACCCCTAACTTCAAAAAATAAATTGATGCATTTTTACAATTAGCAGTAGAGGAAGGTATTATCAGTATTAAGATCAAAATTCAGTTAACAGTCCAGGATCCTGCAAAACAATATCTGTACTTATTGCCTAAGATTCATAAATCTTATAATACTCCACCAGGAAGAACTATTGTTTCAGGTATAGGCTCACTTACTGAACCATTGTCCGTTTTTTTGACACAACACTTAAAACCTCTATTATCTCATGTCAGGGCCAGATTGCAAGATACCACCAAGTATTTACAAATAGTTTCTGAATCCCAACTGGAACCACATTGGTTGATGTGCACTTTAGATGTTAAATCATTATATACATGTATCCCACATTGGGCTGGTCTGACGGCATTGGAATACTGGCTTAACAGAATTAACATCTACAGTCCTGGCTTTAACACCTTATTAATCTGTATGGCAGAGTATGTTCTCACCAAGAATGTTTTTTATTTTCAAAATCAATGTTACTGGTGGATCCAAGGTACAGCCATGGGAGCATCATTTGCACCAATATACGCTGACTTGTCTATGGGGTATGTTGAAGAACAAATCATTTATAATGAATCACACAATCTGTATCTGCCAGAAATTGACATCTGGAGACTTTACCTAGATGATTGTTGGCTTGTGTGGAGAGGTGGCAGTGAGTACCTTATGGAATTTATTGAATATCTCAATGGCAATAAGTGGGGGGGTTGAATTTACTGTAAACCATAACCCGCATAATATTGATTTTTTGGATGTTCATTTACACAGAGAACCTGATAATACTTTACATACTACGGTCCATAGAAAATATCTGCAATATAATAGCTTACTACATGCTTCTAGTCTTCACCCTAAGCACATTATCAGAAACATTCCTAAATCACAGTTTATGAGAATCAAGAGAATCTGTTCATCACAACAAGACCTTGCTATTTGTCAGAATGACTTTTCCAATAGATTCATGCAGAGGGGATACAATAAACATGATGTTAATTCTGCATTACAATGGACTAAAAACAAATCTAGGAATAACCTGTTGACATATAAACATAAAGTCACTAGTTCCAACCAGGAGAAGCCTAGGCTTGTAACTACTTTTGGTAGAAATACTGATCAATTGATAGATGTTATTAATAAACATTGGAACATACTTAAAACCAATACGTGTTTGGATGACTGGTTAGGAGACAGATGTCTTTTCTCTTATCGTAGAGGCAAAACTCTTGGGTCTCACTTTTCTCATTATGAGAGAACCATATCTCAGGACACTATTACAACAAACCACGCCATCTGGGGAAAAACTGGTTGGATGTTACCCTTGTGGTCATTGTTCCTTTTGTAAATACATGTTTAAGACCAAAAATTTCACCAGTAAGAATACTGGTCAACTGTATAATATTAATTGCTTTGCAAATTGCAGTACCAATTGGGTTATATATTTGGCTACATGTACGTGTCAAGCGTTCTATATTGGACAAACCTCTAGACAATTCAGAGTTTGCATGTCTGAACATCTGGGAGACATCAGAAATGCCAGACCCACCAATGCCTTATATAGACACCATTTGATGCATAAAACAGCCACTTTCACCTTCACAGTTATTGATAAAATTTCAGGAAATAGATCTTTCAAGACTGGATGGCATAATTTATTAAATATTAAAGAAAAGCGATGGATTGTTAAATTAGGTGGTCTTTTTCCACCTGGTTTAAATGATAAACTGTAATATGCCATCTATCTTCTCAGATCAATATATGTTTATACTCATTTGTATTTGCTTAATATTATATAATTACTTTATTTATATATATTATTTATTTTTTATTTCTTCATTGATTTCTTGTCTACAGGAAATGATGTTATCACTGCTTTGTTGGATTTTCTACAAATAGTAGCCTCAGAATTGCAATTAATGTAAAACCACTGATGAAAGCACATTGCTGAAACCGGTCTGGTTACATTAAACTTTTTTCGCTACCATCTTTCGGGTGCTGGATTGCATTTTCATTTTATATCAAGTTTGTTGAATCCGTGCATCAACCGTACTTGCTAGCCCAGCCTTTCTGTATATTGTGAGGGTTGTAATGCTGCGTATTAGTTGAGTTTTACTCTGTTAACATCTATGTGTAGGTGCAGAAGTCTGTTAAAACACTATCCTATATAAATAATGGCACCCTACTAGTTCATATGGCAATCATTATGGTGATTTTTTTGGCCATTGTACTCTTTACTCTGTATTTAAATAGGTATTGTAACTTGCCTACTTACAGGTACAGTTGGCTAAAAGTAAGACATATAGTAGCATCTCCTCTTAAATATTGCTTTTAGATGTGTCATGTTATTTCTGGGTTCATTGATGCACATATGACTTGGCAAAACATGTTTATACATCTTTTATAGAAATACTGCATGGCCTATGCAAGACCCTGCTGCCATTTGACACAGTGTGCTACATAGAAGTGACTCTTCTATTTGTTTCAATTTTGGCCACAAGTATGTTGTGACACATGTTACCCATGATGCAATGCACTACTCATTTGAATTTGAATTTCAACTACAGAGTCGAATAGAAATAGTGACATTCTATACACATACAATATTTTGTTATTTAAATGTTTGTAAGGGGGGTTTAATTATCTGAAGAAGTCCGCAGTTACATTTAAGTGGAAGAAAGTGCTTATTATTAAATGTTTGTGCTGCTAATTTCAGCATATGCAGTTGGTTTTGGTCGGATATTCTATATATCAAACAATTGATGAATGTTATCTCCACATGTGGTACATATTACACATATTACACTGTTTTGATTGTGTGTTATTCTCATAATGACACATCATCTTATTTGTGTGTGTGTGATAATTATTGTAGTAAGATCATCTGTACCTGCCACTTCCTGCTAAGTCAGACTCTGAGGACCAGGCCTTACACCAGGATGATAATGATGAGTAATCAGGACCACCAAGCACCACCATACCACTGTACCAACATCATTGATGTCCACCACAACACACAGATTACTTCACAAACCAGATACATGATGTTGTTACCAATGTGTTCCAGACCCAGATGAGAGATATTATGTGGGCTTTCTTCCAGGAGATGGCATGGGCCACTTGCGACTCCTTCTGTGAAATTGCACTTGACACCAATCGGGAAGTTTGACTCCATTGGAAAGTATCCTCGAGACCGTAGGAATAGCCTATGTTATCTATACAAGTAATACTGCCACCATGATTTGTTTCTATTCAGCTTTTTTGCATTATTAGGCATATATTTGTGCAGGAATCCCATACCGTGGTCGTGCTTGTAGAATGTACCTCATGATGCACACTTCATAATTCATTTCATATGGGGCTATAAATCATTGCTGATTATGACAGTTGTTATAATATAACACTGCCATTACCACCATGTTGTCAGATTCTCATTGTATGCTAACATAACTGCAAACAGTGTTACGGATGGCTGGACATGTATTCCTGCATCTGTATGTGACTTTTCTTTTCTGCATGATGTGCATCATAACAATGCTACTGCAGATGTAGTGTGCTCTTTTCTGTGACAGATAAGTTTGCCACAGGTGTCATTTGCTAATGTGACACATTTGTCTTACTAACAATGTTCATGCGCATACATGTTCAGTTTTTGTAAATCTGATGTATTACCTTTTTTACATTTCATAACACTGCGCACATAACAATGTAGTGTCATTCTCCTAAGACTACTTTCAATGGTTCATATACATGCATATTTTGCATAAACTTAGTCAGATTTCGGTTTTGATATGCCTGTTTACATACATGGCATATCTATGTATATGCTAAAATAGTGACCTTGTGGTGTCAGGAGGTCCCATTGACATTATGCTCTTGTGTGTTATGGTTAATGATTAATTGTGTGTCATGTAAATAAGTGTTTTATTTCACTAATGTAATGTATGCCTCTTTTGGGTAAATAACCCTAGCCTATCACATTTCCAGCATTATTGACATGGCTTGGCATTCCACATTGTCTTCAGAAATTCCATGTTGTTATTGTATGAACAGCACTAGTGCTGACTAGCCATATCATGTGACCTACTTATTCTGGCACACACCACTGTATTGTACATATGGCATATATCCTAGCCTGTGTACACTTTGTCTGTATAAAACACATAGTAGCATACCTGACCAGAGGTCATTATAAATAATATGGAAACCTTCCTTTCTATGACTGCACGACTGGATGCCCCTAACATTACAAACACATTAGTCACCCCATTGTACATGTACAGTATGTACGTGTCTTTCACCCACAGATGGTGGGCCATAGTTGTATACCTACAAGTGTCCTCTGATCGGTCATACACATTTAGACATAGTATTCATATCATTTTCTATGAATGTGCCACCTGTCATCTTATGTTAATATGGCAGTATATATGGATATGTGATATTTGAACCTACTTTTGTAATGTTCCTATGCCATTTGCAGTTTAATTGTTACACATCACCGTGTTGTTTATGTCATTTGTACACAGACACATTTATCACCATCACTACTCCACACTGTATTTGTGTCAAGCATTGATCATTTGGTCAGTATACCTTGCAAGGAATTGCAGTCCATCTTGTGTTGTGGACACATGCATGTACAATTTATCTCCTTAGCAATGGTTGCCCTGTTTTATTCTGTGCCAGCTTTCTCTTTCTATAATTTCCTTACTAAAGTGGACCTATGTTGTCCAGCACCCTTCTCCTTATATCTTTGGCCTACATGTTTCACTTATATATGACATATGTATATGTATGTACACCTTCCTGTAATGTATCAGCATTGTAATGCAAGTCTACTGAGACATCACATTGTGCCACCATGCTGGGTATCAAAAATACATGCAAAGTATATATGCAAAAGGTTGTGGCTACTGAGCAGATTCTATCCACATTTATGCTTTACTTGTGTGTTGTGAATTACTCCGACATTTGTATGCTTCCTGCATACAAATGGCTTGCATTCCTTAGCTTTTATTATGCATATGTTATTTCATACTGTGGATGTATCACCATGTTCTTCATATTTCATGCCATCGGTGCGGGTATGTATGAAGAACCATCTTCATATTTGGCTTATGTGATGTTGTTGCATGTCACACATCTATGTTGCATGCGTGAATACCATTTGTGTTGCCTCTGGCATGGAATGCATTCTTTAACTTATGAATTCCATTTCTTCTGTGTTTCTGATGTGTATATTTCCTGGTTTATTACCCAGACACATTACTCTTTTGGTGCAGTAATGCTTTGGCAGGTTGCCTAGTAGTTTGCCTGTCGCATGCAAGGATGAGGTTCTATTCTGCTCTCTACTGCTGTATTTCCTTGACTGGACATAATTATCCTTTCTTGACTTGCACTTGCACTACTAAGACTGTAGTGGATGAAGATGTTTGATGTACATTGTGTACTACAATGACTGCACTCCCCATTCAGTATTCTCTGACATATGTCTACCATGGGTCATACTCCTTTTGATATGACTGTCACACAGTTTGTAGCAACTCAGACTGCTTTGTGCATTGGTACATATGTATTTTTGAGATGCATCATGGATGGTATGCACCCTGCCCTGTAGATTATTTTTCATTCGTCTGTGTTATGTAGTTCAAATGTGTACTGTCTGTGTACTTTACCTATCCTTTATGTGCATTACCAACCTTTGTCCATCATTTCTTTTGATGTTTGTTATGTGTTTGTGCCTGCACTGTTCTCCACCTCCTCTTTCCATGTTTTTTCTGTTCCTTATATTCTCCATAAAAAGTGCCCATGCCCCTCTCCCTTTGCCTCTGACCTTCCTATTGCACCATCCCTCTTGTGTGCCCCTCTTCTTCACCCTCACCCTACATCTGCTTTTCTATCAACGTATTTCCTTGGGTGTGTGCATTACTTGTGTTCCCTACACATGTCCCACACCCATTGTTAGCAACTGTTAGCCATGGCGATGTGGCCATGATTGCCCTTTGCTTTAATTTTTTTTTTTTTATTTGAAATTTTAAATATTATGATGGATTCTGTAAATAATGGTGGTTGTGTTTATTTATTTCCATCTGCATTTTATGATGACATCCATAATGGTATGCGGATATGTGTCAGTTTTCAGGATTATTGCTGATACACATTTATCTTCAGCCAGTAACTTTTATGTATTACTGATGAATTCTGTTGAGCCTGTATACCTTCCATAGATTTGCAATGGCACTGCACATATACTACTTTCTGGACTAGCTTTCCTTAAATACAATTTTCCCTTGACTGATTCTGATGGTGCTGACATCACAGGTTATTTGTTGTGTCTTCATTGCATTGAGGTATTCTCCATAGACTAGGGCACATTTGCATTTGACCTTGCTTGCCACAAATCTTGCATGGAACTTGGTGCAATCCATTAACTTCCACTACCTATGGAATCCAGACCAAGTTATTTGAGTTAACAAAGTGGTATCTGATCACTTTATGCAAACAGAACATAACGGTAGAAGAAATTTAAAAAGAACTCTAGACAAGTTTATTTAACAGTAGAAAGAAAGTTATGTAAAAATCAAAGAGATATGTATATGGGAAAAAAGTACTTGGTTTAGATGTCATTTTGTTAAATATTTTAATTTATTTTGCATGATTATAAATATTTTGTGCACTACTGACAAGTGGATGTTACAGTGCTGTCAAAAAGTTAACGAAAAGGGGTAACAGATGAGTAGTGCGCACAGTTAAGCTTTAAAATTTTTGACAAGCACTATTTCTCTGATATCAAACAGTGAGAAGTCATAGCCAGAGATAGGCTACAGGAATGCTTCACTTTATTTTAAATGAATACAAATATTATTAGATCCAGTATAATATGGCTTATAGCACTGACTTATAGTATTTATACACTATATTAATTAAACCATTTAGAAATCATTTTATAGAAGGCTATTGTACTTCAAATGTGCATAACACTATTGTCTCATTGTCTCAACTGATTAAAATAATAAATAAAAAAAAACAGTCAAGACCATGTGACCTTAGATTGCATCCCCATTAAACAGTGGTCCAAATATAACTCCAGACATGTAAAATAAACTCGGATATTTTGCTGGCTTATATCTGGCTATAGGTTTTCATATCAGATACCACAGAACAACACCAGGGAAACAATCAGTACTTGTGTACATTATTGTGTTCTTTGTTCTCACTATTTATTACTATATCTTGTTGAAATTTTGCATACATTTTCCATCCTTGTCACTCAGTTGCAGCTTAGTGGCCCAGTTCATGTGACGGATAAATAAATAAATACATACATAAATCAAATGTTACTATATATTGCATCTCCTTGATGATCTTTTTTAACAACTGTGTCAATGTGGTTAAAATAATAAAGACACACAAAGTGCACCAAAGGGTGTTTGCAAATATGAAAAATAAAATTACACATTCCTATTTAGTTATGACTTCTCACTATCAGGATTCAAACAATAAGATTAGTCAAAAAATACCATTTGCTGCACATTGCATTTTTTTATACAAGTACATTGCTGGAGTGCACATCCCATGTTAAGGGTTTACTAGCTGAAAGTAAACATTTCTAAGAGAAAACCCAGCATCTTGTTGTCCACAGGTACTTATTAGTCCAGTGGCAGCAATGTCAATATGGAATACTTCAGGTTTTGGATTTAAATTCCAAATTACAGCTAACATTTTCCTTTCACTTCTATGATTCTAATAATGTTTAAACAGAAGACTTTCTTTGCATGTGCATGCATGTGTGTTTGTAGTTTGACTGAACTCTTCAGGTTAAGTCTGTTGAAGCCTCAAACATTAAAGCGAGTTGTGACATCTGGCTATACCTCACCAGACTGCCAGTAATTAAATGACGTCCCTTACTATCATGGATCAGTAACTAAGGAGCTTCAATCCTCACTACTGACTCCAATATGAGACTGTCACTTAAACAAAAGTAATATTTCACAATTTTCCCATAAGAGCACAAAAGAAACATATTCTATTTTCTCTGGGACTGGACTATATACATCTGTCAACTCAAATGTATTTTTCTTATTACACCCTTCAGAGCAAAGTGTCCCAGGTTAAGACCTCTGATACACTCACACCCAAAATCTCACACATCCAAACACTTCTGAGAAAGCCTGACACAGATTTCCAGCTGTGTCTCTTTCCCAAAATAAATATAGAAATGCTGCCACTAATCAGAGGATCTTCATGCCCTTCAAAAGGAGTGTCCAGTTATGAAAATTAATTATCAAAATAAATGATAGCTATGATCAGAACAGCCAGACCTCGGGGTGACCTGGGGAGTATCAAACAGGTAGAAGCTCTCTCTAATCTGTAAAGAAAAACACTGGCTTCCAGCCACAATTTAACATAATGAAAAACATTTAATAAAAAGTAAAAATGATTACAAGATTGAAAATCAATAACTCTCAATAAACATTAGAATTTAATCACCAGAAATGTAAATCAAACTACAAGATAGGAGTCCGTTATTCAAAACAACTCTATCTTAATAACTAAACTTTTCTGATATAACTAAAGAAATACTGTCCCTGGTCTACCCTAAGATATAACAGCAAGGCTAAAGCAAGCTTACAGTTTATTTGGTGATTTCTCTTTTCTTGGTGCCTACTGACTGCTCAGAACTTGACAAACTGCACAGCTTCTCAGTCTTGACTGTCTTCAGCAGTCTCAACTGTCTAATTTCAAAAAATAACAGCTGTAATAAATATTCTTTTTCTGTCAATCAGCTTTTTAAATCATCTCATAGCAACAAGCAACATTCCAGTGACATCACTCACTGCTCTGATGATTCTCCACAGTTTGAACTTTAGAATGTCCTTCTCAAAAATGCTCAGTTAGAAGTGTATCAAAGCAATAATAGATTCTTTAAGCATTCTGTTTAAACAGAGAACTATGCAACATTTTAAATTTATTTATTTTATTTATTTATTTGCAGTTGGTTTTCAAGATTAGTCCATTGGGCTACAAGGAGCCCGTTTTCAATGGAGTCCTGGGGAGAAAAGCTCCAGAGAAATACAAATACATAGTACAGAAAAAGCACAAATCCATAATATACATTTCAATTAAATGTTAAATACATATTTTGTATAGTACAAACCCATATTGCACAATTCAAATAGATGTTACATAATACAGAAATAAAAGATTTTCATTAGGAAAATTACATCAGGTTAATTCAGTAAGAAGTAATTTTTGGGGTTTTTTTTGTTTTTTTAGGGAATTACAATGAGGTAAGGATGTAAAACTTTAGAAGGTAGTAACAGGCAACAAAGTTTGGAAAGTTAGGAAGAAAGTGTGGTAGAATTAGGTTGGATGAGAGTAAGAGCATTTCCATTGTGCAGTAAGGTGCGAGTGCAGTGAGGTTTTAAACAAGGAGAGGCTGCTGGTGGTGTGGATGGGAGAAGGGAGACATTCCAGAGGTGTGCAAGAGAGAAAGACATCAATTGATTCCCAGCAGGATATGTTGGTTTATGCAATTTAATTAGCTGTTGGGAACTAGATCTTAAGAGTCTATCTGGTTTATGCATTTCAAAGGTATTTGCTAGGGAGAGGCAGAGAGATGGGCTATGAATGAGTTTGTGTGCTTGGATGAGCTGGGTATATGTGAGGAAGTTTGGTAATTCTAGCCAACTTAGTTGGTGAAGGGAATTACAGTGGTGAGAAGAGGCCCTATGACCCGCTGCAAATTTGGATATTTTGTTATAACAAGATGACAGTTTTGTTTTGAGGGAAGATTGTAGGCTGGTTAGGATAGATGCACCATATAAAAGGGATGGGATGAGCTATGTATTAGCTAATGTAATCCTGGTGGTGGGAGAGATAAAGCGACTGTGGCAGTAAAGCATACCTAATTTTTTATGGGGTTTTTTGATATTTGTTTGTAGATGCCTATCAAATTTTAGTTGATTGTCAGTGATAATTCCTAGTACTTTTGTGCCGGAGACTAATTCTAGGGGGGGCATTATTATTGCTGGTAGTTATGAAGGATTGTTTATCTATGCAAGAAGATTTGGATACATTGAACAACATAAGTTTTGTTTTTGTTGCATTAAGGGCTAGATGATTGTCGAGCATCCACTGTTCAGTGGATGAGAAGGCGGCTTGTTTTAGACTGTTTAGAGTTGTGATGGAAGGGGAGGAACAGATTATAGTAGAATCATCAGCATATTGGATGAGACTGGAGTTAGGAATGGCTTGGAAGAAATCATTTATGAATATGTTGAATAGTAAGGGGCCTAGAATGGAACCTTGGGAGATGCCTGTGGATGTATTAAGGAAGGGTGAGGTAGCTTTTTTCCATTTAACTGCTTGTTGCCTGTTTGTGATAGCTTGAGAACCACTGGGTAGAGGAAGGGGATAGGTTAAGTTTAGCGAGTTTGGTAAGAAGGAGGTTGTGGGAAATAGTGTCTAATGCCTTAGAGAGGTCAAGGAAAAGAGTGGATACAAAGTGGCCAGAGTTGCGGGCTTTGTTGATTGTTTCTAGGAAGGAGAGGAGGGCAGTAGAGGTACTATGACTTGGTCTAAAGCCATTTTGTGTGGGGGTAAGAAGCTGATTATTGATGAGGTAGGGTAAGAGTTGTTGGTGTACACACTTTTCAAGTAGCTTAGAAATAGGGGATAGGATGGCGATAGGGAAAAAGTTTGAGATGTCATTATTATTTCCATCTTTATAGAGAAGAATAATAAAGGCCTTCTTCCAGAGCTGGGGGGCCTGGCTTTCTGAGATAGACTGATTAATTAGTATGCTGATAGGGAGAGCAATGGCTTCTGCTGCTATGTTTAGGAAGTAGGAGGGAATTTCTTCAGGGACATTGGAACCAGGTTTTAATTTTAGGAGAAGTTTTTTATGGTGCCTATAGATACGTGGTGGCATACAAGTTAATCTAAGAATATGCACAAATCTCCTGCTGGGCATGCTAATACAGATGACACAGTTTTCAGTTTCTTCACACAAGTATTCAGTATTACAACTTTTTTTATGAGTGCCTCAAGGTAATGTTTTGACCATTTAATTGTTTTTTGATTTTATATAGATTAGATAACATAGAGATACAGCAACAAAGATAGAAAGATAGGCAGATAATATAGACAGAACAGTATAGAAACCAGAAAGAAAGCTTGTAAACATACTCATATTTAAACAGACATATCTGTATACGCATCTGTATACATAACCTTTATAACCTGTTGCTGCTGCTGTTCTTGCATAACATTTGCAAAGGTGCAACAACATCAAAGGATACTGAGCCATATGCCTAACAGAACAACCTAATAGTTCTCTTGGACAGAGAGGTTAATGAAGCAGTGCATAACCTTTACAATATGTAAATCTATTCTGGTAGAGAGGAATGGTAAATATAACCAACACTGTCCAAATGCACTCTGGATCATGATATAGTCCAGTCAGTCTATTCACAGTTGGTTTCATGGAGCAGCACAGTTCATATACATACTCAGACACATATATACATATGAAGAGATGTGTGTGTTTGTGTGTGTGCATGTGTGCGTGCGTGTGTGTGTGTGTGTGTGTGTGTGTGTGTGTGTGTGTGTGTGTGTGTGTGTGTGTGTGTGTGTGCGTGCACATGCCATCTGCACACGAGTGCATAAGTGCCTATGTGTCAGATTTATTACATACAAACGAGGTTAAACAATACCCCCATACTGTATGATCTGCGTGGGTTCCATGTTTAGGTGCAAGTTTCTTTGTTGAGATTGCAGATAATTCTGAAAGACAATACTATTTGCTTATCATGTCATTTTGCTCACAGGTGCAGTAGCTGGTCTGTCAGCAGGTCATATGGCCAACAAAGCTGTGGACCTTGCCAACAGCATGGCCATCTTAAATAGTAAATACATAATGTTAAATAATGTGACTTGTAATGTGACAAAAACGTTCATGAACTGCAAAATTCCAACACACAAAACTAAATTAAACTGTGCTCTTCTTCAACTGATGACCTTCCAAGTGAATACCTAAAAATAAAATTCAATAGCATTCCCTGTCCTGTCTCAGTCTTTATAAGTAGGTCAATCCAGGAATCTCATGGACCAGGCAGTGGTACAGCAGTTGCATTGTCTCCTGACAGCAAGAGGTTCTCTGGTTCAATTCTCAGCTGGGGAGCCTTCTGTGCAGAGTCTGCATGTCCTCCCTGTGTCCATGTGGGTTTCCTCTCACTTACAAAGACAGGCATCTGGAATGTTTCTCCCTTGGCCTCTACTGAAATTTTACTTTGTTCCAAGTCGGACTTTCCCAATAAACAAATGTTAAATAAAACAATGTTCCCTCTCTCTTGAAAAAGTCATATACTTTACATCTGCACAAAGGAAAAAAATCAACAGACATTAATAACATTAGACCTATAGCAATCTTATCTCCCATCACCAAAATACGTGAAAAATATATTCAAAAACAATAGCTAGACTACATCATGTAGGAAGAACTCCTATCCCCTACACAAGATGGCTTCTGTCCTTTCCATATTACTAGCACTTTCCTTCTAACCTATATAGATACTGTCACTTAAGCTACAAATAATGGCAAAATAATTTCCTTCTTATTTCTAGACTTGTCTAAAACCTTTGACACAGTTTGTCACCTCAAACTTCTACTTCAAATGTCCACACTAAGACTCTCAAAGCCTATCATTCTGTGGTTCAAATCCTACCTGTCCAATAGGTATCAGTCAGTAAAATGGCATTCCATGCTCTCTCCTTACCCTCCAGTCATCACTGTTGTACCACAAGGCTCTAACCTTGGTCCTCTACTCTTTTAACATTTTCACCAGTACCCTCTATGCATCCACACAACAGGCCACCCTAAAAAATACACAGATGATTCCATTCACATTTGCACATCTGACAACATGGTGAACCTCAAAAAATTATTATTATTCAGGAAGCTTTAACAGCCACTAAAACATGGCTTCATAACTCACAACTCATGCTCAATCCAAATAAGACCAAACTATTTCTTTTTCCCCCCAAATCCCTCTCTCATGAAAAAAGAACAAAATGAAAAGTGCCCTCTGTTGATAATACAACCACTGAAGTTGCTTCTCATAGCAAACTATTTGTGGTGATAGTGGATGATAATCTTACATTCGACCTGCATATACAAAATGGCATTAAAATAAAATCAACAAAAACTAGTGATGCTTTACAGAGCCAAAAACTTTCTTACCAACTCAGCTAAAATTAAACTTGCCACTACTTATCTCCTCCCCACACTTCTTTATGGTCCTCTCATCTTTATTAAACTTCAGGCTTCACAAAAGTTAAAACTTGAACAATGCTATAACAAAGTTGCTAAATCTGCAGCAAATACTCCTTTCAGAACTCACCATTGTATAGCACTAAAAAGCCTAAATTGGTTAGAACCAACTCATCAAATAACATATACACAGCTTCTCAACACCTATAAAATTATCCAGCATCCATCTACCAGTCCAGCACTAAAAAACATTCTGCACAACTATGTCAAGGTTGGTCATTGTGATCCAGTGCCCAAAAACTCCTGTCTACAAGCCTATCAAATCTGTTGAGCATTGTGTGTACTCATACACAGTTACTAAGGCCTGGAACTCTTTACCTGTATCCATCAGATCCGTACCCTCCTTCCCATCTTTCAGAACCACTCTGAAAGACTTCTTATCTAAAATCTGGCTCTGTTCTTGCTCAAAACCAGAATAAACGATATCCCTAAATGTGAATAAGTGCCTTTTCCTTCCTCACACCGCCTTACTCTCCTTTCTTCGTTTACATTCTTACTTCTATCAGATTCTGTTCCCTGACTTTCTCTCTAAATATACCATATGCTTGTTTTTTCCGCCTGTTTTTTCCTCACTTCATGTTGCAGTTCCTGTTTGTATTAGATTAACTTACCTTTAATTTCTCTACAAACTATATAACATTTCTCTAAATATTAAATATTAAATGACTGGCACATAACTTGTATCAGTTCTTAATACTTACTTAAACAGAAGATGGTTTTGTTTTACTTTTGAAGATTGAGAAATTATATGTTTTGTAATAATTTGGAGCTTTTCTCCCAGGGCCACTGCTGAAAATGAGATTCTACCCAGTTGGACTTTCTGGGTAATCAAACGTCAATAAAATAAATAAATTAATATGCTTCCCCACTGTGCTCTATGTACATAGGTAAATATGGTTTTACCTTATAGGATGTAACGGGCATTACTCCTTCGTACTATACTTCTTTCTCTAGGACAAACTGAGAAGGATTCGGTCAGTGAAATGTATTTCTAATGCTGTAGAAGAAAATTATATTGGTTTTGTGTCTAAGATACAGTGGACAGCATCTAGGAAACTGGTCACCCTTGTTCACGGATATGCAAAGAAAATATTACTTCAGGACAGGGTAGTTCAAAGTTAATTGAAAGACATACATTTTTAGAAAGACAAATCTTGCCATTAATCCAAAATCACAGATGTATATATGCTGCTACTGTGTCATTTTACAGTAGAATAAATTAAAACAAAACTAACTGCAGAGGTGTAGGCATATAACACTGTGTAGTGGATGAAAATATGATCCAAACCAAATGCATTTTTCACTTTCTCACTATGGTTATCTATTACACAAGGAATTCTGGATCGGAAATGTTTCAACATAACGAAGGAGACAGAATAAAAGCTGTTCACATATCACACACAGCAGTATTTCCTAATTTCCAGATGGAAAATTTCTGGAAAATTTTACAGAATGCTGGAAGTGACATTTTTTTTCCATTTTGTCCCCTGGCTTATCCATTTGGGAAACACGTTGCTGAAATGGCAGAGCACTGCTAACAGTATGACTCCAAAAATGTTTGCCAGTTTGGATGTTTCTAAGTAATGTTTCCAACAAGATTCTTATGACGATACTCTGTTGCTTTTCTTTCTTATCGCTCTTTGACTCTCATACTATCCTCAAAAGCATGCTTCAAATGAGCTAACCTAAAATAATGGGTTATCTGGCAGTAGCTGGGTGCAGCTGGTGGAAGTGTATGTACACACATATATATATATATATAAAATGTGTGTATATATATTAGTATGGACATAAGTCAAAATGCAATGACTGCATGACATAACTATGCAGCTGTATCATAACATAAGATCTCCCTGAATATTTCACATCAAGGTATAAAATGTATAGCAAGTGTGGAATTTAAGAGAATAATATTGTGTCATAAGAACACAAACGTTCAATATTTTATAGCCTGTTTTTATCATTAACAGCTTGATTTCCTCTAGCTGTTCCTTTGTGAGTCAAGTACAGCAGTGGTAGTTATAAAAGTATGATATCTAAACAAAGGCAAAGTGCAGTTAATAAACTCAGTGATACATAATTGGCAGCACATCATTCAGCATATTCTATGTTTAGAAGTTATGCCAGTGGAATATTACAGCACTGATACATATGTTCATACTACTAATGAAAAGCATGTGTATGCAACAGATGTATGTACTGTTAGGGTATTTTAGAATATTCAGTTCTGCACTGCAACAAAAGAAACAAGAAAACACTTGGAACCTTTCACTTAATTTACATATGTATTAGGACAGGTGATCCGCTGTGGCGACCCCTAACCGGGAAAAGCCAAAAGAAGAAGAAGAAGATTAGTTCAGTAGAGTTTCTCAAGTTCTTGTGACTTGTGTTTTTTTTTTGTCATTTGTCACCCTTACTGTGCCAAACATACATTTTTAAATGCTGTTTTTGAAACATTTTCTCAGCTCTGTAATACACTATTGCCTTGGTGTGTGTGTGTGTGTGTGTGTGTGTGTGTGTGTGTGTGTGTGTGTGTGTGTGTGTGTGTGTGTGTGTGTGTGTGTGTGTACATATTGTAATCAGTGCATTGACCTACCACCAGGTGAGCTGGGGGTGGAAGAGCTTGCCACCAGTTAGAATGACACTCTGAATCTTGTCCTCCATGTCCTGGCATATTGTTGTTTATGTTTTTTAGTATTTGCCTGGCTAGTTTTTGTTATGATCCTCTTTTGTATTTCTTCCAGTATCAAGTTACTCATTCATTGTTTTTTGTATTGAGGATATTATTTGTGCATGGCTATGTATGGAAATGTTGCAGGAAGTCTTAAAGCCAGATGGACATGTGGCTAAAATACTATGTCTGCATAACTATGTGGATTTAGGAGAGAAACTCAATATATTAATAATGCTGGTGAATTGTTGTTGTTGTATCTTTCGGCTTTTCCCGGTTAGGGGTCACCACAGCGGAACCCCAGTCCACTAATGATTGGCAGCAGATTTTTACGTACCGAGTTGCCAGCCCTGACGTACAACCTTCAATGAAGGTACACCCATTCATGCATGTCTCCACACAGAAGACACTTTAGCTGAAAATCGAACAGGACAACGTCTTACTGTGAGGCGACAATGCTACCGCAGCACCACCACCGCAATGCTGGTGAATAAGATTCTCATAAATACAGCTGAATTAAAACACCTGAATCTAAAGGGCAGCAAAGTAATTTCTACACTGAATTCTAAATCAATACAAATAGAGGTTTCCTTATTGGTTACTGCATGCCAGTGTATCAGTTTCACAGTGTTTCTAGAGGCCTTCATTCCTCAATCCACTGGCTGCAACTAAAAGTTGGTAATATAAAGAAGTACCGATAGTGGAAGAGTCTTAGGCAGGGTTGGTTTCTTGAGGGTCAGAATAATGATAAACTAGCTCTTTAATGACAGGCTGTGTCACCAAACTCTAAGCCTTTTGGAATTATCATAACTTAAGAGAGTGCACAGGAATTTAAAACGTCTCCGTCAAGCAAGTTGACCTCCCTGGCAGATAAGTTTCAAATTATTACATTTCATGGACAAAATTATAATTACAATGTGCCACAGAGGAAAAGGAGTTTTTAGTGGATGGATATAAAGTCCATATTTTTGAAAACTTCAGTAATTAACCAGTGTCTGAAAGATGTTCCTTTCCTGAAGTTTGCTTGTTACAAGAACTCAGTTGCTACTGTCTTTTGCTATCCTGTCCAATTAATTGCTAAGTGGAAATCAGACAAGCTTACATCTGATAATCTGGCAGCAGCAATATTTTTTTTTATAACACAGGAAATATGCTGTCAATCTTATTACTATGTCACCTCCCCCTTTTATGATTGCTGACTAGCAGGCTAATTATGTCTGCTTTGTCAACAAACAGGTCTAGGATCCCCATGGGTCCTTTTAAATATGGTAGCATTCCTGCTGCTGATACCCCTTCAGACCTCACAGAGAAGAGTTTGGCACAGCAGAATCAGTGTGAACCAGAAGGAAGCAGACCACAGAGGAAAGGACCACAGACATTACTATTTGACTTTTCAACTACAAATTGTTATGAGGTGCTAGCAAAGAGGTCGAGGCATCTGTAGACACATCCAAACTAAAAGACTTGCAGCCCAGGCCAGCAGTATAATATCCCATGAACCAAAAGCTGAGTCACTGATTCTTTTCCAGAATGTTATATTCATAAATTAGCAGAAACTATTCTAAGAACTAAGTTGACACAAGACTGGAGAAAGGAGATTCTGCAGGTATGGATGACTGCAATTAGGGGCCCAGAGAATATGAAAGAGGGGCTGGAATTTGTTGGAGGAAACTGACAAAGGAACCAAGGTATTGCGAGCAAATAATTAGAGAGGGAAAGGTAATAGAAAGGGAAGAGGCCAAGAATACATTTTTACTGTAGGCTAGAGATTGCCTTCCCTGTCAAGGATTGATATCAGAGTACAGGTAAACAGGAATGAATAGGAGTATTAGTTAAAGACCATCAGCAGTAGAGTCTTTCTAGTGGAATCTGGAATAGAATCTGCTGTTAAAAAGGAATAATTAGTAGAGGATATAAACTATTGCATGATTACTATAGGAATAATAGGAAATTAGAAAATATTGGGAAGAGAAACTGAATAAGCAATTCACAAAGAAACAATGGGATGATATATGTATAACTCTCAAATATGTTATAAAGTCTAGAAGATTTAGGAATTTTGTTTGGAAGCATTTGTATACATATTTTATACCCGAAGCAGATTCCAAAGATTTTTTTCCTCGGATAGATGGCAAATGTTGGAGGTATGATGGGGAAGAAAGAAGTAAATGAGAACCTATTTTGGGGGAGTTTAATGAGTTGGCAGACTTTAAAATTTCCCTGCAGACTACTCTTTCAGAAATACTGCATGAGCAAATTGGTGTAACTGAAGAAAATATTTATTTATTTATTTATTTTTATTTATTTATTTTTGTGCTGTGATACAGAATCAGAATTACCAAGACATAGTAAGACATTACTGAGTTTAATTCTGGTGGCTGCCAGAAAAGCAGTATACTAGAAAATGGAAATCAGTTGTGCAGATTCCATAACGCCTATATGGTCTGTTAAAACTATGTGCATGTTGCGACGTTTTGTATTCAGTACGCTGCTCTACATGGTGTGTAGAGCCACGCAAATCCGGTAAAGACCATAGCATGCTAATTAAAACATAAGCAGTTGAACTGTATGCTAATCAACCAAACCAAGATGGATATTCATCAAGTTATAAAGCAATCATTCAGACCCAGTGCAGGTTTTCCCTGCAAACTGAAAAACCTATTGGAATACAGCCATGTTAACTAGTCTACACAGAAAGAATGTTAGGGGCTGCTGTTGCTCTTATTCATGTGTATGTGCAACACAAACAAGTCTATGCTGCTGCTAATAGAGCTCATCCAAGAAGGAGAAAGATGTTTAGATTCTGTTCACCTTTCCATGGTCTGCATGACATAGAAATCATAGAACGTGACAGGGTAGATAGAGACACACTACAGGAACTCTGCAATCTCTGTTGTCGTCAACAGACAACAAGAGCAAACCAAGAGGGATCAATACCAGTGGAGATTAAGGTATATTTAGCACTTAGAATATTAGCTACAGGAACCTTCTGGACACCAAGAGAGGACATGCTGGAGGTGTCACAGGCATCAGCATTCAGGATCCTACATGAATTCCTTAATGCTATGCTACAGCATGCCAATGACTACATATGTCTTCTTGGTACATCTGAGGACAGAGCCAAAACTATGCAGGAGTTCTACCCTGTAGCACACTTCCCTGAAGTCCTGTGTGCCATATACTATACACATGTAGAAATCATAGCACCACCTGGGGAACGGGGAAGGGTGTACATAAATAGAAAAGGCTTCCACTCCATTAATTGACAGGCCAGCTGTAACTCTAAGGGAATCAACCTAAATGTGTGTGCTGGCAACCCAGGCATTTACCACAACTCACATATCTGGTACAACTCTCAACATAATCAGATGTTTTCTAGAGGGATAGCCCACAGGGTAATTTACTGAGGGATGCAGGTTATGCACTCGAACAGTGTCTGATGACAGCCAACAGAAAGATGCACACACCAAATGAAGAACGCTATAATGAGGCACACAATCAAATAAGAAATATCATAGAATATGTGCTTAGGCTGCTGAAGCCATGGCTCCAGTGCCTAGATTCATTGAGCCCTAATGAAATTTTCATTGAGCCCTAATGAAATTTTCATTATCTGTGCCATGCTTCACAATACTTTCCTGAGAAAACAACTTCAGCAGTAACACCAAGGGGAAGGGCCACACATTCCACCACCACTGTCAGGGTCACCACAGCCACACACAGGTGAGGAGTCAGAGGGGGATCCAGCAACCACTGTGAGTGTAGGCAGATGTAGGTGCGCACAATATGCCTTCACACTGGCCAAGAGATAATGGATAGCACACACACTCATGACCTAAGGGGCTAAAACCTTCATCCTACAAACAAACATACAGTAACATTGATGCCAGGCAATGCTCATAATGTTTACTTACTCATGTAATGGCTGTGTACTTTTAGCTTCAAACAGCATCAGCCCAAAATTAAAACTCCTGAAACTGCCAGACTTACAAGGTAAATGTTGAACCTGGAATAGAAAAACAAATGTCTAAGAAAACAAATGAATGGTATGTCCTTGCATACTGTTACCTGTTAATGTAAGTAAGTATAAGGTGGGTGATTTTTATAGCAATTACATCAAGATGTGACAGCAGTGACTTATGTGACTACATGTGTTCTATATCAACTAATAGGCCTCATGTATCAAAGATTCACGCATTCATACCTCTTAAATGTACAGATTT